>NW_025964213.1:0-24520 GCF_023055435.1 Haliotis rufescens | reverse complement strand
GGGTGTTAGACTTATAGTCTTTTTACAGCATTTTTGACCAAAAAGGTCATATCATGGTAGGAGTCTCAGACTTGGCTGGTCGACTCCTCAGGTCATTTGGGACATACTGAACTGAACATTTTTCACTTTGGAGCCAATGTTGAGATCGTCTTTGATCGCCCATAGCTCCACTCCCAGGGGTGAGCGGGGGGTCAAGGACGGTGAAAACGTGACCTCCAGGTCAAGGTCTACCCGCATGCAAAGTTTCAAATCGCTGCGAGAATTTTTAATTTTTGGTGTCATTGGAGTACTGGGTGTTAGACTTATAGTCTTTTTACAGCATTTTTGACCAAAAAGGTCATATCATGGTAGGAGTCTCAGACTTGGCTGGTCGACTCCTCAGGTCATTTGGGACATACTGAACTGAACATTTTTCACTTTGGAGCCAATGTTGAGATCGTCTTTGATCGCCCATAGCTCCACTCCCAGGGGTGAGCGGGGGGTCAAGGACGGTGAAAACGTGACCTCCAGGTCAAGGTCTACCCGCATGCAAAGTTTCAAATCGCTGCGAGAATTTTTAATTTTTGGTGTCATTGGAGTACTGGGTGTTAGACTTATAGTCTTTTTACAGCATTTTTGACCAAAAAGGTCATATCATGGTAGGAGTCTCAGACTTGGCTGGTCGACTCCTCAGGTCATTTGGGACATACTGAACTGAACATTTTTCACTTTGGAGCCAATGTTGAGATCGTCTTTGATCGCCCATAGCTCCACTCCCAGGGGTGAGCGGGGGTCAAGGACGGTGAAAACGTGACCTCCAGGTCAAGGTCTACCCGCATGCAAAGTTTCAAATCGCTGCGAGAATTTTTAATTTTTGGTGTCATTGGAGTACTGGGTGTTAGACTTATAGTCTTTTTACAGCATTTTTGACCAAAAAGGTCATATCATGGTAGGAGTCTCAGACTTGGCTGGTCGACTCCTCAGGTCATTTGGGACATACTGAACTGAACATTTTTCACTTTGGAGCCAATGTTGAGATCGTCTTTGATCGCCCATAGCTCCACTCCCAGGGGTGAGCGGGGGTCAAGGACGGTGAAAACGTGACCTCCAGGTCAAGGTCTACCCGCATGCAAAGTTTCAAATCGCTGCGAGAATTTTTAATTTTTGGTGTCATTGGAGTACTGGGTGTTAGACTTATAGTCTTTTTACAGCATTTTTGACCAAAAAGGTCATATCATGGTAGGAGTCTCAGACTTGGCTGGTCGACTCCTCAGGTCATTTGGGACATACTGAACTGAACATTTTTCACTTTGGAGCCAATGTTGAGATCGTCTTTGATCGCCCATAGCTCCACTCCCAGGGGTGAGCGGGGGTCAAGGACGGTGAAAACGTGACCTCCAGGTCAAGGTCTACCCGCATGCAAAGTTTCAAATCGCTGCGAGAATTTTTAATTTTTGGTGTCATTGGAGTACTGGGTGTTAGACTTATAGTCTTTTTACAGCATTTTTGACCAAAAAGGTCATATCATGGTAGGAGTCTCAGACTTGGCTGGTCGACTCCTCAGGTCATTTGGGACATACTGAACTGAACATTTTTCACTTTGGAGCCAATGTTGAGATCGTCTTTGATCGCCCATAGCTCCACTCCCAGGGGTGAGCGGGGGTCAAGGACGGTGAAAACGTGACCTCCAGGTCAAGGTCTACCCGCATGCAAAGTTTCAAATCGCTGCGAGAATTTTTAATTTTTGGTGTCATTGGAGTACTGGGTGTTAGACTTATAGTCTTTTTACAGCATTTTTGACCAAAAAGGTCATATCATGGTAGGAGTCTCAGACTTGGCTGGTCGACTCCTCAGGTCATTTGGGACATACTGAACTGAACATTTTTCACTTTGGAGCCAATGTTGAGATCGTCTTTGATCGCCCATAGCTCCACTCCCAGGGGTGAGCGGGGGTCAAGGACGGTGAAAACGTGACCTCCAGGTCAAGGTCTACCCGCATGCAAAGTTTCAAATCGCTGCGAGAATTTTTAATTTTTGGTGTCATTGGAGTACTGGGTGTTAGACTTATAGTCTTTTTACAGCATTTTTGACCAAAAAGGTCATATCATGGTAGGAGTCTCAGACTTGGCTGGTCGACTCCTCAGGTCATTTGGGACATACTGAACTGAACATTTTTCACTTTGGAGCCAATGTTGAGATCGTCTTTGATCGCCCATAGCTCCACTCCCAGGGGTGAGCGGGGGTCAAGGACGGTGAAAACGTGACCTCCAGGTCAAGGTCTACCCGCATGCAAAGTTTCAAATCGCTGCGAGAATTTTTAATTTTTGGTGTCATTGGAGTACTGGGTGTTAGACTTATAGTCTTTTTACAGCATTTTTGACCAAAAAGGTCATATCATGGTAGGAGTCTCAGACTTGGCTGGTCGACTCCTCAGGTCATTTGGGACATACTGAACTGAACATTTTTCACTTTGGAGCCAATGTTGAGATCGTCTTTGATCGCCCATAGCTCCACTCCCAGGGGTGAGCGGGGGTCAAGGACGGTGAAAACGTGACCTCCAGGTCAAGGTCTACCCGCATGCAAAGTTTCAATGCGCTGCGAGAATTTTTAATTTTTGGTGTCATTGGAGTACTGGGTGTTAGACTTATAGTCTTTTTACAGCATTTTTGACCAAAAAGGTCATATCATGGTAGGAGTCTCAGACTTGGCTGGTCGACTCCTCAGGTCATTTGGGACATACTGAACTGAACATTTTTCACTTTGGAGCCAATGTTGAGATCGTCTTTGATCGCCCATAGCTCCACTCCCAGGGGTGAGCGGGGGTCAAGGACGGTGAAAACGTGACCTCCAGGTCAAGGTCTACCCGCATGCAAAGTTTCAAATCGCTGCGAGAATTTTTAATTTTTGGTGTCATTGGAGTACTGGGTGTTAGACTTATAGTCTTTTTACAGCATTTTTGACCAAAAAGGTCATATCATGGTAGGAGTCTCAGACTTGGCTGGTCGACTCCTCAGGTCATTTGGGACATACTGAACTGAACATTTTTCACTTTGGAGCCAATGTTGAGATCGTCTTTGATCGCCCATAGCTCCACTCCCAGGGGTGAGCGGGGGTCAAGGACGGTGAAAACGTGACCTCCAGGTCAAGGTCTACCCGCATGCAAAGTTTCAAATCGCTGCGAGAATTTTTAATTTTTGGTGTCATTGGAGTACTGGGTGTTAGACTTATAGTCTTTTTACAGCATTTTTGACCAAAAAGGTCATATCATGGTAGGAGTCTCAGACTTGGCTGGTCGACTCCTCAGGTCATTTGGGACATACTGAACTGAACATTTTTCACTTTGGAGCCAATGTTGAGATCGTCTTTGATCGCCCATAGCTCCACTCCCAGGGGTGAGCGGGGGTCAAGGACGGTGAAAACGTGACCTCCAGGTCAAGGTCTACCCGCATGCAAAGTTTCAAATCGCTGCGAGAATTTTTAATTTTTGGTGTCATTGGAGTACTGGGTGTTAGACTTATAGTCTTTTTACAGCATTTTTGACCAAAAAGGTCATATCATGGTAGGAGTCTCAGACTTGGCTGGTCGACTCCTCAGGTCATTTGGGACATACTGAACTGAACATTTTTCACTTTGGAGCCAATGTTGAGATCGTCTTTGATCGCCCATAGCTCCACTCCCAGGGGTGAGCGGGGGTCAAGGACGGTGAAAACGTGACCTCCAGGTCAAGGTCTACCCGCATGCAAAGTTTCAAATCGCTGCGAGAATTTTTAATTTTTGGTGTCATTGGAGTACTGGGTGTTAGACTTATAGTCTTTTTACAGCATTTTTGACCAAAAAGGTCATATCATGGTAGGAGTCTCAGACTTGGCTGGTCGACTCCTCAGGTCATTTGGGACATACTGAACTGAACATTTTTCACTTTGGAGCCAATGTTGAGATCGTCTTTGATCGCCCATAGCTCCACTCCCAGGGGTGAGCGGGGGTCAAGGACGGTGAAAACGTGACCTCCAGGTCAAGGTCTACCCGCATGCAAAGTTTCAAATCGCTGCGAGAATTTTTAATTTTTGGTGTCATTGGAGTACTGGGTGTTAGACTTATAGTCTTTTTACAGCATTTTTGACCAAAAAGGTCATATCATGGTAGGAGTCTCAGACTTGGCTGGTCGACTCCTCAGGTCATTTGGGACATACTGAACTGAACATTTTTCACTTTGGAGCCAATGTTGAGATCGTCTTTGATCGCCCATAGCTCCACTCCCAGGGGTGAGCGGGGGTCAAGGACGGTGAAAACGTGACCTCCAGGTCAAGGTCTACCCGCATGCAAAGTTTCAAATCGCTGCGAGAATTTTTAATTTTTGGTGTCATTGGAGTACTGGGTGTTAGACTTATAGTCTTTTTACAGCATTTTTGACCAAAAAGGTCATATCATGGTAGGAGTCTCAGACTTGGCTGGTCGACTCCTCAGGTCATTTGGGACATACTGAACTGAACATTTTTCACTTTGGAGCCAATGTTGAGATCGTCTTTGATCGCCCATAGCTCCACTCCCAGGGGTGAGCGGGGGTCAAGGACGGTGAAAACGTGACCTCCAGGTCAAGGTCTACCCGCATGCAAAGTTTCAAATCGCTGCGAGAATTTTTAATTTTTGGTGTCATTGGAGTACTGGGTGTTAGACTTATAGTCTTTTTACAGCATTTTTGACCAAAAAGGTCATATCATGGTAGGAGTCTCAGACTTGGCTGGTCGACTCCTCAGGTCATTTGGGACATACTGAACTGAACATTTTTCACTTTGGAGCCAATGTTGAGATCGTCTTTGATCGCCCATAGCTCCACTCCCAGGGGTGAGCGGGGGTCAAGGACGGTGAAAACGTGACCTCCAGGTCAAGGTCTACCCGCATGCAAAGTTTCAAATCGCTGCGAGAATTTTTAATTTTTGGTGTCATTGGAGTACTGGGTGTTAGACTTATAGTCTTTTTACAGCATTTTTGACCAAAAAGGTCATATCATGGTAGGAGTCTCAGACTTGGCTGGTCGACTCCTCAGGTCATTTGGGACATACTGAACTGAACATTTTTCACTTTGGAGCCAATGTTGAGATCGTCTTTGATCGCCCATAGCTCCACTCCCAGGGGTGAGCGGGGGTCAAGGACGGTGAAAACGTGACCTCCAGGTCAAGGTCTACCCGCATGCAAAGTTTCAAATCGCTGCGAGAATTTTTAATTTTTGGTGTCATTGGAGTACTGGGTGTTAGACTTATAGTCTTTTTACAGCATTTTTGACCAAAAAGGTCATATCATGGTAGGAGTCTCAGACTTGGCTGGTCGACTCCTCAGGTCATTTGGGACATACTGAACTGAACATTTTTCACTTTGGAGCCAATGTTGAGATCGTCTTTGATCGCCCATAGCTCCACTCCCAGGGGTGAGCGGGGGTCAAGGACGGTGAAAACGTGACCTCCAGGTCAAGGTCTACCCGCATGCAAAGTTTCAAATCGCTGCGAGAATTTTTAATTTTTGGTGTCATTGGAGTACTGGGTGTTAGACTTATAGTCTTTTTACAGCATTTTTGACCAAAAAGGTCATATCATGGTAGGAGTCTCAGACTTGGCTGGTCGACTCCTCAGGTCATTTGGGACATACTGAACTGAACATTTTTCACTTTGGAGCCAATGTTGAGATCGTCTTTGATCGCCCATAGCTCCACTCCCAGGGGTGAGCGGGGGTCAAGGACGGTGAAAACGTGACCTCCAGGTCAAGGTCTACCCGCATGCAAAGTTTCAAATCGCTGCGAGAATTTTTAATTTTTGGTGTCATTGGAGTACTGGGTGTTAGACTTATAGTCTTTTTACAGCATTTTTGACCAAAAAGGTCATATCATGGTAGGAGTCTCAGACTTGGCTGGTCGACTCCTCAGGTCATTTGGGACATACTGAACTGAACATTTTTCACTTTGGAGCCAATGTTGAGATCGTCTTTGATCGCCCATAGCTCCACTCCCAGGGGTGAGCGGGGGTCAAGGACGGTGAAAACGTGACCTCCAGGTCAAGGTCTACCCGCATGCAAAGTTTCAAATCGCTGCGAGAATTTTTAATTTTTGGTGTCATTGGAGTACTGGGTGTTAGACTTATAGTCTTTTTACAGCATTTTTGACCAAAAAGGTCATATCATGGTAGGAGTCTCAGACTTGGCTGGTCGACTCCTCAGGTCATTTGGGACATACTGAACTGAACATTTTTCACTTTGGAGCCAATGTTGAGATCGTCTTTGATCGCCCATAGCTCCACTCCCAGGGGTGAGCGGGGGTCAAGGACGGTGAAAACGTGACCTCCAGGTCAAGGTCTACCCGCATGCAAAGTTTCAAATCGCTGCGAGAATTTTTAATTTTTGGTGTCATTGGAGTACTGGGTGTTAGACTTATAGTCTTTTTACAGCATTTTTGACCAAAAAGGTCATATCATGGTAGGAGTCTCAGACTTGGCTGGTCGACTCCTCAGGTCATTTGGGACATACTGAACTGAACATTTTTCACTTTGGAGCCAATGTTGAGATCGTCTTTGATCGCCCATAGCTCCACTCCCAGGGGTGAGCGGGGGTCAAGGACGGTGAAAACGTGACCTCCAGGTCAAGGTCTACCCGCATGCAAAGTTTCAAATCGCTGCGAGAATTTTTAATTTTTGGTGTCATTGGAGTACTGGGTGTTAGACTTATAGTCTTTTTACAGCATTTTTGACCAAAAAGGTCATATCATGGTAGGAGTCTCAGACTTGGCTGGTCGACTCCTCAGGTCATTTGGGACATACTGAACTGAACATTTTTCACTTTGGAGCCAATGTTGAGATCGTCTTTGATCGCCCATAGCTCCACTCCCAGGGGTGAGCGGGGGTCAAGGACGGTGAAAACGTGACCTCCAGGTCAAGGTCTACCCGCATGCAAAGTTTCAAATCGCTGCGAGAATTTTTAATTTTTGGTGTCATTGGAGTACTGGGTGTTAGACTTATAGTCTTTTTACAGCATTTTTGACCAAAAAGGTCATATCATGGTAGGAGTCTCAGACTTGGCTGGTCGACTCCTCAGGTCATTTGGGACATACTGAACTGAACATTTTTCACTTTGGAGCCAATGTTGAGATCGTCTTTGATCGCCCATAGCTCCACTCCCAGGGGTGAGCGGGGGTCAAGGACGGTGAAAACGTGACCTCCAGGTCAAGGTCTACCCGCATGCAAAGTTTCAAATCGCTGCGAGAATTTTTAATTTTTGGTGTCATTGGAGTACTGGGTGTTAGACTTATAGTCTTTTTACAGCATTTTTGACCAAAAAGGTCATATCATGGTAGGAGTCTCAGACTTGGCTGGTCGACTCCTCAGGTCATTTGGGACATACTGAACTGAACATTTTTCACTTTGGAGCCAATGTTGAGATCGTCTTTGATCGCCCATAGCTCCACTCCCAGGGGTGAGCGGGGGTCAAGGACGGTGAAAACGTGACCTCCAGGTCAAGGTCTACCCGCATGCAAAGTTTCAAATCGCTGCGAGAATTTTTAATTTTTGGTGTCATTGGAGTACTGGGTGTTAGACTTATAGTCTTTTTACAGCATTTTTGACCAAAAAGGTCATATCATGGTAGGAGTCTCAGACTTGGCTGGTCGACTCCTCAGGTCATTTGGGACATACTGAACTGAACATTTTTCACTTTGGAGCCAATGTTGAGATCGTCTTTGATCGCCCATAGCTCCACTCCCAGGGGTGAGCGGGGGTCAAGGACGGTGAAAACGTGACCTCCAGGTCAAGGTCTACCCGCATGCAAAGTTTCAAATCGCTGCGAGAATTTTTAATTTTTGGTGTCATTGGAGTACTGGGTGTTAGACTTATAGTCTTTTTACAGCATTTTTGACCAAAAAGGTCATATCATGGTAGGAGTCTCAGACTTGGCTGGTCGACTCCTCAGGTCATTTGGGACATACTGAACTGAACATTTTTCACTTTGGAGCCAATGTTGAGATCGTCTTTGATCGCCCATAGCTCCACTCCCAGGGGTGAGCGGGGGTCAAGGACGGTGAAAACGTGACCTCCAGGTCAAGGTCTACCCGCATGCAAAGTTTCAAATCGCTGCGAGAATTTTTAATTTTTGGTGTCATTGGAGTACTGGGTGTTAGACTTATAGTCTTTTTACAGCATTTTTGACCAAAAAGGTCATATCATGGTAGGAGTCTCAGACTTGGCTGGTCGACTCCTCAGGTCATTTGGGACATACTGAACTGAACATTTTTCACTTTGGAGCCAATGTTGAGATCGTCTTTGATCGCCCATAGCTCCACTCCCAGGGGTGAGCGGGGGTCAAGGACGGTGAAAACGTGACCTCCAGGTCAAGGTCTACCCGCATGCAAAGTTTCAAATCGCTGCGAGAATTTTTAATTTTTGGTGTCATTGGAGTACTGGGTGTTAGACTTATAGTCTTTTTACAGCATTTTTGACCAAAAAGGTCATATCATGGTAGGAGTCTCAGACTTGGCTGGTCGACTCCTCAGGTCATTTGGGACATACTGAACTGAACATTTTTCACTTTGGAGCCAATGTTGAGATCGTCTTTGATCGCCCATAGCTCCACTCCCAGGGGTGAGCGGGGGTCAAGGACGGTGAAAACGTGACCTCCAGGTCAAGGTCTACCCGCATGCAAAGTTTCAAATCGCTGCGAGAATTTTTAATTTTTGGTGTCATTGGAGTACTGGGTGTTAGACTTATAGTCTTTTTACAGCATTTTTGACCAAAAAGGTCATATCATGGTAGGAGTCTCAGACTTGGCTGGTCGACTCCTCAGGTCATTTGGGACATACTGAACTGAACATTTTTCACTTTGGAGCCAATGTTGAGATCGTCTTTGATCGCCCATAGCTCCACTCCCAGGGGTGAGCGGGGGTCAAGGACGGTGAAAACGTGACCTCCAGGTCAAGGTCTACCCGCATGCAAAGTTTCAAATCGCTGCGAGAATTTTTAATTTTTGGTGTCATTGGAGTACTGGGTGTTAGACTTATAGTCTTTTTACAGCATTTTTGACCAAAAAGGTCATATCATGGTAGGAGTCTCAGACTTGGCTGGTCGACTCCTCAGGTCATTTGGGACATACTGAACTGAACATTTTTCACTTTGGAGCCAATGTTGAGATCGTCTTTGATCGCCCATAGCTCCACTCCCAGGGGTGAGCGGGGGTCAAGGACGGTGAAAACGTGACCTCCAGGTCAAGGTCTACCCGCATGCAAAGTTTCAAATCGCTGCGAGAATTTTTAATTTTTGGTGTCATTGGAGTACTGGGTGTTAGACTTATAGTCTTTTTACAGCATTTTTGACCAAAAAGGTCATATCATGGTAGGAGTCTCAGACTTGGCTGGTCGACTCCTCAGGTCATTTGGGACATACTGAACTGAACATTTTTCACTTTGGAGCCAATGTTGAGATCGTCTTTGATCGCCCATAGCTCCACTCCCAGGGGTGAGCGGGGGTCAAGGACGGTGAAAACGTGACCTCCAGGTCAAGGTCTACCCGCATGCAAAGTTTCAAATCGCTGCGAGAATTTTTAATTTTTGGTGTCATTGGAGTACTGGGTGTTAGACTTATAGTCTTTTTACAGCATTTTTGACCAAAAAGGTCATATCATGGTAGGAGTCTCAGACTTGGCTGGTCGACTCCTCAGGTCATTTGGGACATACTGAACTGAACATTTTTCACTTTGGAGCCAATGTTGAGATCGTCTTTGATCGCCCATAGCTCCACTCCCAGGGGTGAGCGGGGGTCAAGGACGGTGAAAACGTGACCTCCAGGTCAAGGTCTACCCGCATGCAAAGTTTCAAATCGCTGCGAGAATTTTTAATTTTTGGTGTCATTGGAGTACTGGGTGTTAGACTTATAGTCTTTTTACAGCATTTTTGACCAAAAAGGTCATATCATGGTAGGAGTCTCAGACTTGGCTGGTCGACTCCTCAGGTCATTTGGGACATACTGAACTGAACATTTTTCACTTTGGAGCCAATGTTGAGATCGTCTTTGATCGCCCATAGCTCCACTCCCAGGGGTGAGCGGGGGTCAAGGACGGTGAAAACGTGACCTCCAGGTCAAGGTCTACCCGCATGCAAAGTTTCAAATCGCTGCGAGAATTTTTAATTTTTGGTGTCATTGGAGTACTGGGTGTTAGACTTATAGTCTTTTTACAGCATTTTTGACCAAAAAGGTCATATCATGGTAGGAGTCTCAGACTTGGCTGGTCGACTCCTCAGGTCATTTGGGACATACTGAACTGAACATTTTTCACTTTGGAGCCAATGTTGAGATCGTCTTTGATCGCCCATAGCTCCACTCCCAGGGGTGAGCGGGGGTCAAGGACGGTGAAAACGTGACCTCCAGGTCAAGGTCTACCCGCATGCAAAGTTTCAAATCGCTGCGAGAATTTTTAATTTTTGGTGTCATTGGAGTACTGGGTGTTAGACTTATAGTCTTTTTACAGCATTTTTGACCAAAAAGGTCATATCATGGTAGGAGTCTCAGACTTGGCTGGTCGACTCCTCAGGTCATTTGGGACATACTGAACTGAACATTTTTCACTTTGGAGCCAATGTTGAGATCGTCTTTGATCGCCCATAGCTCCACTCCCAGGGGTGAGCGGGGGTCAAGGACGGTGAAAACGTGACCTCCAGGTCAAGGTCTACCCGCATGCAAAGTTTCAAATCGCTGCGAGAATTTTTAATTTTTGGTGTCATTGGAGTACTGGGTGTTAGACTTATAGTCTTTTTACAGCATTTTTGACCAAAAAGGTCATATCATGGTAGGAGTCTCAGACTTGGCTGGTCGACTCCTCAGGTCATTTGGGACATACTGAACTGAACATTTTTCACTTTGGAGCCAATGTTGAGATCGTCTTTGATCGCCCATAGCTCCACTCCCAGGGGTGAGCGGGGGTCAAGGACGGTGAAAACGTGACCTCCAGGTCAAGGTCTACCCGCATGCAAAGTTTCAAATCGCTGCGAGAATTTTTAATTTTTGGTGTCATTGGAGTACTGGGTGTTAGACTTATAGTCTTTTTACAGCATTTTTGACCAAAAAGGTCATATCATGGTAGGAGTCTCAGACTTGGCTGGTCGACTCCTCAGGTCATTTGGGACATACTGAACTGAACATTTTTCACTTTGGAGCCAATGTTGAGATCGTCTTTGATCGCCCATAGCTCCACTCCCAGGGGTGAGCGGGGGTCAAGGACGGTGAAAACGTGACCTCCAGGTCAAGGTCTACCCGCATGCAAAGTTTCAAATCGCTGCGAGAATTTTTAATTTTTGGTGTCATTGGAGTACTGGGTGTTAGACTTATAGTCTTTTTACAGCATTTTTGACCAAAAAGGTCATATCATGGTAGGAGTCTCAGACTTGGCTGGTCGACTCCTCAGGTCATTTGGGACATACTGAACTGAACATTTTTCACTTTGGAGCCAATGTTGAGATCGTCTTTGATCGCCCATAGCTCCACTCCCAGGGGTGAGCGGGGGTCAAGGACGGTGAAAACGTGACCTCCAGGTCAAGGTCTACCCGCATGACAAAGTTTCAAATCGCTGCGAGAATTTTTAATTTTTGGTGTCATTGGAGTACTGGGTGTTAGACTTATAGTCTTTTTACAGCATTTTTGACCAAAAAGGTCATATCATGGTAGGAGTCTCAGACTTGGCTGGTCGACTCCTCAGGTCATTTGGGACATACTGAACTGAACATTTTTCACTTTGGAGCCAATGTTGAGATCGTCTTTGATCGCCCATAGCTCCACTCCCAGGGGTGAGCGGGGGTCAAGGACGGTGAAAACGTGACCTCCAGGTCAAGGTCTACCCGCATGCAAAGTTTCAAATCGCTGCGAGAATTTTTAATTTTTGGTGTCATTGGAGTACTGGGTGTTAGACTTATAGTCTTTTTACAGCATTTTTGACCAAAAAGGTCATATCATGGTAGGAGTCTCAGACTTGGCTGGTCGACTCCTCAGGTCATTTGGGACATACTGAACTGAACATTTTTCACTTTGGAGCCAATGTTGAGATCGTCTTTGATCGCCCATAGCTCCACTCCCAGGGGTGAGCGGGGGTCAAGGACGGTGAAAACGTGACCTCCAGGTCAAGGTCTACCCGCATGCAAAGTTTCAAATCGCTGCGAGAATTTTTAATTTTTGGTGTCATTGGAGTACTGGGTGTTAGACTTATAGTCTTTTTACAGCATTTTTGACCAAAAAGGTCATATCATGGTAGGAGTCTCAGACTTGGCTGGTCGACTCCTCAGGTCATTTGGGACATACTGAACTGAACATTTTTCACTTTGGAGCCAATGTTGAGATCGTCTTTGATCGCCCATAGCTCCACTCCCAGGGGTGAGCGGGGGTCAAGGACGGTGAAAACGTGACCTCCAGGTCAAGGTCTACCCGCATGCAAAGTTTCAAATCGCTGCGAGAATTTTTAATTTTTGGTGTCATTGGAGTACTGGGTGTTAGACTTATAGTCTTTTTACAGCATTTTTGACCAAAAAGGTCATATCATGGTAGGAGTCTCAGACTTGGCTGGTCGACTCCTCAGGTCATTTGGGACATACTGAACTGAACATTTTTCACTTTGGAGCCAATGTTGAGATCGTCTTTGATCGCCCATAGCTCCACTCCCAGGGGTGAGCGGGGGTCAAGGACGGTGAAAACGTGACCTCCAGGTCAAGGTCTACCCGCATGCAAAGTTTCAAATCGCTGCGAGAATTTTTAATTTTTGGTGTCATTGGAGTACTGGGTGTTAGACTTATAGTCTTTTTACAGCATTTTTGACCAAAAAGGTCATATCATGGTAGGAGTCTCAGACTTGGCTGGTCGACTCCTCAGGTCATTTGGGACATACTGAACTGAACATTTTTCACTTTGGAGCCAATGTTGAGATCGTCTTTGATCGCCCATAGCTCCACTCCCAGGGGTGAGCGGGGGTCAAGGACGGTGAAAACGTGACCTCCAGGTCAAGGTCTACCCGCATGCAAAGTTTCAAATCGCTGCGAGAATTTTTAATTTTTGGTGTCATTGGAGTACTGGGTGTTAGACTTATAGTCTTTTTACAGCATTTTTGACCAAAAAGGTCATATCATGGTAGGAGTCTCAGACTTGGCTGGTCGACTCCTCAGGTCATTTGGGACATACTGAACTGAACATTTTTCACTTTGGAGCCAATGTTGAGATCGTCTTTGATCGCCCATAGCTCCACTCCCAGGGGTGAGCGGGGGTCAAGGACGGTGAAAACGTGACCTCCAGGTCAAGGTCTACCCGCATGCAAATTTCAAATCGCTGCGAGAATTTTTAATTTTTGGTGTCATTGGAGTACTGGGTGTTAGACTTATAGTCTTTTTACAGCATTTTTGACCAAAAAGGTCATATCATGGTAGGAGTCTCAGACTTGGCTGGTCGACTCCTCAGGTCATTTGGGACATACTGAACTGAACATTTTTCACTTTGGAGCCAATGTTGAGATCGTCTTTGATCGCCCATAGCTCCACTCCCAGGGGTGAGCGGGGGTCAAGGACGGTGAAAACGTGACCTCCAGGTCAAGGTCTACCCGCATGCAAAGTTTCAAATCGCTGCGAGAATTTTTAATTTTTGGTGTCATTGGAGTACTGGGTGTTAGACTTATAGTCTTTTTACAGCATTTTTGACCAAAAAGGTCATATCATGGTAGGAGTCTCAGACTTGGCTGGTCGACTCCTCAGGTCATTTGGGACATACTGAACTGAACATTTTTCACTTTGGAGCCAATGTTGAGATCGTCTTTGATCGCCCATAGCTCCACTCCCAGGGGTGAGCGGGGGTCAAGGACGGTGAAAACGTGACCTCCAGGTCAAGGTCTACCCGCATGCAAAGTTTCAAATCGCTGCGAGAATTTTTAATTTTTGGTGTCATTGGAGTACTGGGTGTTAGACTTATAGTCTTTTTACAGCATTTTTGACCAAAAAGGTCATATCATGGTAGGAGTCTCAGACTTGGCTGGTCGACTCCTCAGGTCATTTGGGACATACTGAACTGAACATTTTTCACTTTGGAGCCAATGTTGAGATCGTCTTTGATCGCCCATAGCTCCACTCCCAGGGGTGAGCGGGGGTCAAGGACGGTGAAAACGTGACCTCCAGGTCAAGGTCTACCCGCATGCAAAGTTTCAAATCGCTGCGAGAATTTTTAATTTTTGGTGTCATTGGAGTACTGGGTGTTAGACTTATAGTCTTTTTACAGCATTTTTGACCAAAAAGGTCATATCATGGTAGGAGTCTCAGACTTGGCTGGTCGACTCCTCAGGTCATTTGGGACATACTGAACTGAACATTTTTCACTTTGGAGCCAATGTTGAGATCGTCTTTGATCGCCCATAGCTCCACTCCCAGGGGTGAGCGGGGGTCAAGGACGGTGAAAACGTGACCTCCAGGTCAAGGTCTACCCGCATGCAAAGTTTCAAATCGCTGCGAGAATTTTTAATTTTTGGTGTCATTGGAGTACTGGGTGTTAGACTTATAGTCTTTTTACAGCATTTTTGACCAAAAAGGTCATATCATGGTAGGAGTCTCAGACTTGGCTGGTCGACTCCTCAGGTCATTTGGGACATACTGAACTGAACATTTTTCACTTTGGAGCCAATGTTGAGATCGTCTTTGATCGCCCATAGCTCCACTCCCAGGGGTGAGCGGGGGTCAAGGACGGTGAAAACGTGACCTCCAGGTCAAGGTCTACCCGCATGCAAAGTTTCAAATCGCTGCGAGAATTTTTAATTTTTGGTGTCATTGGAGTACTGGGTGTTAGACTTATAGTCTTTTTACAGCATTTTTGACCAAAAAGGTCATATCATGGTAGGAGTCTCAGACTTGGCTGGTCGACTCCTCAGGTCATTTGGGACATACTGAACTGAACATTTTTCACTTTGGAGCCAATGTTGAGATCGTCTTTGATCGCCCATAGCTCCACTCCCAGGGGTGAGCGGGGGTCAAGGACGGTGAAAACGTGACCTCCAGGTCAAGGTCTACCCGCATGCAAAGTTTCAAATCGCTGCGAGAATTTTTAATTTTTGGTGTCATTGGAGTACTGGGTGTTAGACTTATAGTCTTTTTACAGCATTTTTGACCAAAAAGGTCATATCATGGTAGGAGTCTCAGACTTGGCTGGTCGACTCCTCAGGTCATTTGGGACATACTGAACTGAACATTTTTCACTTTGGAGCCAATGTTGAGATCGTCTTTGATCGCCCATAGCTCCACTCCCAGGGGTGAGCGGGGGTCAAGGACGGTGAAAACGTGACCTCCAGGTCAAGGTCTACCCGCATGCAAAGTTTCAAATCGCTGCGAGAATTTTTAATTTTTGGTGTCATTGGAGTACTGGGTGTTAGACTTATAGTCTTTTTACAGCATTTTTGACCAAAAAGGTCATATCATGGTAGGAGTCTCAGACTTGGCTGGTCGACTCCTCAGGTCATTTGGGACATACTGAACTGAACATTTTTCACTTTGGAGCCAATGTTGAGATCGTCTTTGATCGCCCATAGCTCCACTCCCAGGGGTGAGCGGGGGTCAAGGACGGTGAAAACGTGACCTCCAGGTCAAGGTCTACCCGCATGCAAAGTTTCAAATCGCTGCGAGAATTTTTAATTTTTGGTGTCATTGGAGTACTGGGTGTTAGACTTATAGTCTTTTTACAGCATTTTTGACCAAAAAGGTCATATCATGGTAGGAGTCTCAGACTTGGCTGGTCGACTCCTCAGGTCATTTGGGACATACTGAACTGAACATTTTTCACTTTGGAGCCAATGTTGAGATCGTCTTTGATCGCCCATAGCTCCACTCCCAGGGGTGAGCGGGGGTCAAGGACGGTGAAAACGTGACCTCCAGGTCAAGGTCTACCCGCATGCAAAGTTTCAAATCGCTGCGAGAATTTTTAATTTTTGGTGTCATTGGAGTACTGGGTGTTAGACTTATAGTCTTTTTACAGCATTTTTGACCAAAAAGGTCATATCATGGTAGGAGTCTCAGACTTGGCTGGTCGACTCCTCAGGTCATTTGGGACATACTGAACTGAACATTTTTCACTTTGGAGCCAATGTTGAGATCGTCTTTGATCGCCCATAGCTCCACTCCCAGGGGTGAGCGGGGGTCAAGGACGGTGAAAACGTGACCTCCAGGTCAAGGTCTACCCGCATGCAAAGTTTCAAATCGCTGCGAGAATTTTTAATTTTTGGTGTCATTGGAGTACTGGGTGTTAGACTTATAGTCTTTTTACAGCATTTTTGACCAAAAAGGTCATATCATGGTAGGAGTCTCAGACTTGGCTGGTCGACTCCTCAGGTCATTTGGGACATACTGAACTGAACATTTTTCACTTTGGAGCCAATGTTGAGATCGTCTTTGATCGCCCATAGCTCCACTCCCAGGGGTGAGCGGGGGTCAAGGACGGTGAAAACGTGACCTCCAGGTCAAGGTCTACCCGCATGCAAAGTTTCAAATCGCTGCGAGAATTTTTAATTTTTGGTGTCATTGGAGTACTGGGTGTTAGACTTATAGTCTTTTTACAGCATTTTTGACCAAAAAGGTCATATCATGGTAGGAGTCTCAGACTTGGCTGGTCGACTCCTCAGGTCATTTGGGACATACTGAACTGAACATTTTTCACTTTGGAGCCAATGTTGAGATCGTCTTTGATCGCCCATAGCTCCACTCCCAGGGGTGAGCGGGGGTCAAGGACGGTGAAAACGTGACCTCCAGGTCAAGGTCTACCCGCATGCAAAGTTTCAAATCGCTGCGAGAATTTTTAATTTTTGGTGTCATTGGAGTACTGGGTGTTAGACTTATAGTCTTTTTACAGCATTTTTGACCAAAAAGGTCATATCATGGTAGGAGTCTCAGACTTGGCTGGTCGACTCCTCAGGTCATTTGGGACATACTGAACTGAACATTTTTCACTTTGGAGCCAATGTTGAGATCGTCTTTGATCGCCCATAGCTCCACTCCCAGGGGTGAGCGGGGGTCAAGGACGGTGAAAACGTGACCTCCAGGTCAAGGTCTACCCGCATGCAAAGTTTCAAATCGCTGCGAGAATTTTTAATTTTTGGTGTCATTGGAGTACTGGGTGTTAGACTTATAGTCTTTTTACAGCATTTTTGACCAAAAAGGTCATATCATGGTAGGAGTCTCAGACTTGGCTGGTCGACTCCTCAGGTCATTTGGGACATACTGAACTGAACATTTTTCACTTTGGAGCCAATGTTGAGATCGTCTTTGATCGCCCATAGCTCCACTCCCAGGGGTGAGCGGGGGTCAAGGACGGTGAAAACGTGACCTCCAGGTCAAGGTCTACCCGCATGCAAAGTTTCAAATCGCTGCGAGAATTTTTAATTTTTGGTGTCATTGGAGTACTGGGTGTTAGACTTATAGTCTTTTTACAGCATTTTTGACCAAAAAGGTCATATCATGGTAGGAGTCTCAGACTTGGCTGGTCGACTCCTCAGGTCATTTGGGACATACTGAACTGAACATTTTTCACTTTGGAGCCAATGTTGAGATCGTCTTTGATCGCCCATAGCTCCACTCCCAGGGGTGAGCGGGGGTCAAGGACGGTGAAAACGTGACCTCCAGGTCAAGGTCTACCCGCATGCAAAGTTTCAAATCGCTGCGAGAATTTTTAATTTTTGGTGTCATTGGAGTACTGGGTGTTAGACTTATAGTCTTTTTACAGCATTTTTGACCAAAAAGGTCATATCATGGTAGGAGTCTCAGACTTGGCTGGTCGACTCCTCAGGTCATTTGGGACATACTGAACTGAACATTTTTCACTTTGGAGCCAATGTTGAGATCGTCTTTGATCGCCCATAGCTCCACTCCCAGGGGTGAGCGGGGGTCAAGGACGGTGAAAACGTGACCTCCAGGTCAAGGTCTACCCGCATGCAAAGTTTCAAATCGCTGCGAGAATTTTTAATTTTTGGTGTCATTGGAGTACTGGGTGTTAGACTTATAGTCTTTTTACAGCATTTTTGACCAAAAAGGTCATATCATGGTAGGAGTCTCAGACTTGGCTGGTCGACTCCTCAGGTCATTTGGGACATACTGAACTGAACATTTTTCACTTTGGAGCCAATGTTGAGATCGTCTTTGATCGCCCATAGCTCCACTCCCAGGGGTGAGCGGGGGTCAAGGACGGTGAAAACGTGACCTCCAGGTCAAGGTCTACCCGCATGCAAAGTTTCAAATCGCTGCGAGAATTTTTAATTTTTGGTGTCATTGGAGTACTGGGTGTTAGACTTATAGTCTTTTTACAGCATTTTTGACCAAAAAGGTCATATCATGGTAGGAGTCTCAGACTTGGCTGGTCGACTCCTCAGGTCATTTGGGACATACTGAACTGAACATTTTTCACTTTGGAGCCAATGTTGAGATCGTCTTTGATCGCCCATAGCTCCACTCCCAGGGGTGAGCGGGGGTCAAGGACGGTGAAAACGTGACCTCCAGGTCAAGGTCTACCCGCATGCAAAGTTTCAAATCGCTGCGAGAATTTTTAATTTTTGGTGTCATTGGAGTACTGGGTGTTAGACTTATAGTCTTTTTACAGCATTTTTGACCAAAAAGGTCATATCATGGTAGGAGTCTCAGACTTGGCTGGTCGACTCCTCAGGTCATTTGGGACATACTGAACTGAACATTTTTCACTTTGGAGCCAATGTTGAGATCGTCTTTGATCGCCCATAGCTCCACTCCCAGGGGTGAGCGGGGGTCAAGGACGGTGAAAACGTGACCTCCAGGTCAAGGTCTACCCGCATGCAAAGTTTCAAATCGCTGCGAGAATTTTTAATTTTTGGTGTCATTGGAGTACTGGGTGTTAGACTTATAGTCTTTTTACAGCATTTTTGACCAAAAAGGTCATATCATGGTAGGAGTCTCAGACTTGGCTGGTCGACTCCTCAGGTCATTTGGGACATACTGAACTGAACATTTTTCACTTTGGAGCCAATGTTGAGATCGTCTTTGATCGCCCATAGCTCCACTCCCAGGGGTGAGCGGGGGTCAAGGACGGTGAAAACGTGACCTCCAGGTCAAGGTCTACCCGCATGCAAAGTTTCAAATCGCTGCGAGAATTTTTAATTTTTGGTGTCATTGGAGTACTGGGTGTTAGACTTATAGTCTTTTTACAGCATTTTTGACCAAAAAGGTCATATCATGGTAGGAGTCTCAGACTTGGCTGGTCGACTCCTCAGGTCATTTGGGACATACTGAACTGAACATTTTTCACTTTGGAGCCAATGTTGAGATCGTCTTTGATCGCCCATAGCTCCACTCCCAGGGGTGAGCGGGGGTCAAGGACGGTGAAAACGTGACCTCCAGGTCAAGGTCTACCCGCATGCAAAGTTTCAAATCGCTGCGAGAATTTTTAATTTTTGGTGTCATTGGAGTACTGGGTGTTAGACTTATAGTCTTTTTACAGCATTTTTGACCAAAAAGGTCATATCATGGTAGGAGTCTCAGACTTGGCTGGTCGACTCCTCAGGTCATTTGGGACATACTGAACTGAACATTTTTCACTTTGGAGCCAATGTTGAGATCGTCTTTGATCGCCCATAGCTCCACTCCCAGGGGTGAGCGGGGGTCAAGGACGGTGAAAACGTGACCTCCAGGTCAAGGTCTACCCGCATGCAAAGTTTCAAATCGCTGCGAGAATTTTTAATTTTTGGTGTCATTGGAGTACTGGGTGTTAGACTTATAGTCTTTTTACAGCATTTTTGACCAAAAAGGTCATATCATGGTAGGAGTCTCAGACTTGGCTGGTCGACTCCTCAGGTCATTTGGGACATACTGAACTGAACATTTTTCACTTTGGAGCCAATGTTGAGATCGTCTTTGATCGCCCATAGCTCCACTCCCAGGGGTGAGCGGGGGTCAAGGACGGTGAAAACGTGACCTCCAGGTCAAGGTCTACCCGCATGCAAAGTTTCAAATCGCTGCGAGAATTTTTAATTTTTGGTGTCATTGGAGTACTGGGTGTTAGACTTATAGTCTTTTTACAGCATTTTTGACCAAAAAGGTCATATCATGGTAGGAGTCTCAGACTTGGCTGGTCGACTCCTCAGGTCATTTGGGACATACTGAACTGAACATTTTTCACTTTGGAGCCAATGTTGAGATCGTCTTTGATCGCCCATAGCTCCACTCCCAGGGGTGAGCGGGGGTCAAGGACGGTGAAAACGTGACCTCCAGGTCAAGGTCTACCCGCATGCAAAGTTTCAAATCGCTGCGAGAATTTTTAATTTTTGGTGTCATTGGAGTACTGGGTGTTAGACTTATAGTCTTTTTACAGCATTTTTGACCAAAAAGGTCATATCATGGTAGGAGTCTCAGACTTGGCTGGTCGACTCCTCAGGTCATTTGGGACATACTGAACTGAACATTTTTCACTTTGGAGCCAATGTTGAGATCGTCTTTGATCGCCCATAGCTCCACTCCCAGGGGTGAGCGGGGGTCAAGGACGGTGAAAACGTGACCTCCAGGTCAAGGTCTACCCGCATGCAAAGTTTCAAATCGCTGCGAGAATTTTTAATTTTTGGTGTCATTGGAGTACTGGGTGTTAGACTTATAGTCTTTTTACAGCATTTTTGACCAAAAAGGTCATATCATGGTAGGAGTCTCAGACTTGGCTGGTCGACTCCTCAGGTCATTTGGGACATACTGAACTGAACATTTTTCACTTTGGAGCCAATGTTGAGATCGTCTTTGATCGCCCATAGCTCCACTCCCAGGGGTGAGCGGGGGTCAAGGACGGTGAAAACGTGACCTCCAGGTCAAGGTCTACCCGCATGCAAAGTTTCAAATCGCTGCGAGAATTTTTAATTTTTGGTGTCATTGGAGTACTGGGTGTTAGACTTATAGTCTTTTTACAGCATTTTTGACCAAAAAGGTCATATCATGGTAGGAGTCTCAGACTTGGCTGGTCGACTCCTCAGGTCATTTGGGACATACTGAACTGAACATTTTTCACTTTGGAGCCAATGTTGAGATCGTCTTTGATCGCCCATAGCTCCACTCCCAGGGGTGAGCGGGGGTCAAGGACGGTGAAAACGTGACCTCCAGGTCAAGGTCTACCCGCATGCAAAGTTTCAAATCGCTGCGAGAATTTTTAATTTTTGGTGTCATTGGAGTACTGGGTGTTAGACTTATAGTCTTTTTACAGCATTTTTGACCAAAAAGGTCATATCATGGTAGGAGTCTCAGACTTGGCTGGTCGACTCCTCAGGTCATTTGGGACATACTGAACTGAACATTTTTCACTTTGGAGCCAATGTTGAGATCGTCTTTGATCGCCCATAGCTCCACTCCCAGGGGTGAGCGGGGGTCAAGGACGGTGAAAACGTGACCTCCAGGTCAAGGTCTACCCGCATGCAAAGTTTCAAATCGCTGCGAGAATTTTTAATTTTTGGTGTCATTGGAGTACTGGGTGTTAGACTTATAGTCTTTTTACAGCATTTTTGACCAAAAAGGTCATATCATGGTAGGAGTCTCAGACTTGGCTGGTCGACTCCTCAGGTCATTTGGGACATACTGAACTGAACATTTTTCACTTTGGAGCCAATGTTGAGATCGTCTTTGATCGCCCATAGCTCCACTCCCAGGGGTGAGCGGGGGTCAAGGACGGTGAAAACGTGACCTCCAGGTCAAGGTCTACCCGCATGCAAAGTTTCAAATCGCTGCGAGAATTTTTAATTTTTGGTGTCATTGGAGTACTGGGTGTTAGACTTATAGTCTTTTTACAGCATTTTTGACCAAAAAGGTCATATCATGGTAGGAGTCTCAGACTTGGCTGGTCGACTCCTCAGGTCATTTGGGACATACTGAACTGAACATTTTTCACTTTGGAGCCAATGTTGAGATCGTCTTTGATCGCCCATAGCTCCACTCCCAGGGGTGAGCGGGGGTCAAGGACGGTGAAAACGTGACCTCCAGGTCAAGGTCTACCCGCATGCAAAGTTTCAAATCGCTGCGAGAATTTTTAATTTTTGGTGTCATTGGAGTACTGGGTGTTAGACTTATAGTCTTTTTACAGCATTTTTGACCAAAAAGGTCATATCATGGTAGGAGTCTCAGACTTGGCTGGTCGACTCCTCAGGTCATTTGGGACATACTGAACTGAACATTTTTCACTTTGGAGCCAATGTTGAGATCGTCTTTGATCGCCCATAGCTCCACTCCCAGGGGTGAGCGGGGGTCAAGGACGGTGAAAACGTGACCTCCAGGTCAAGGTCTACCCGCATGCAAAGTTTCAAATCGCTGCGAGAATTTTTAATTTTTGGTGTCATTGGAGTACTGGGTGTTAGACTTATAGTCTTTTTACAGCATTTTTGACCAAAAAGGTCATATCATGGTAGGAGTCTCAGACTTGGCTGGTCGACTCCTCAGGTCATTTGGGACATACTGAACTGAACATTTTTCACTTTGGAGCCAATGTTGAGATCGTCTTTGATCGCCCATAGCTCCACTCCCAGGGGTGAGCGGGGGTCAAGGACGGTGAAAACGTGACCTCCAGGTCAAGGTCTACCCGCATGCAAAGTTTCAAATCGCTGCGAGAATTTTTAATTTTTGGTGTCATTGGAGTACTGGGTGTTAGACTTATAGTCTTTTTACAGCATTTTTGACCAAAAAGGTCATATCATGGTAGGAGTCTCAGACTTGGCTGGTCGACTCCTCAGGTCATTTGGGACATACTGAACTGAACATTTTTCACTTTGGAGCCAATGTTGAGATCGTCTTTGATCGCCCATAGCTCCACTCCCAGGGGTGAGCGGGGGTCAAGGACGGTGAAAACGTGACCTCCAGGTCAAGGTCTACCCGCATGCAAAGTTTCAAATCGCTGCGAGAATTTTTAATTTTTGGTGTCATTGGAGTACTGGGTGTTAGACTTATAGTCTTTTTACAGCATTTTTGACCAAAAAGGTCATATCATGGTAGGAGTCTCAGACTTGGCTGGTCGACTCCTCAGGTCATTTGGGACATACTGAACTGAACATTTTTCACTTTGGAGCCAATGTTGAGATCGTCTTTGATCGCCCATAGCTCCACTCCCAGGGGTGAGCGGGGGTCAAGGACGGTGAAAACGTGACCTCCAGGTCAAGGTCTACCCGCATGCAAAGTTTCAAATCGCTGCGAGAATTTTTAATTTTTGGTGTCATTGGAGTACTGGGTGTTAGACTTATAGTCTTTTTACAGCATTTTTGACCAAAAAGGTCATATCATGGTAGGAGTCTCAGACTTGGCTGGTCGACTCCTCAGGTCATTTGGGACATACTGAACTGAACATTTTTCACTTTGGAGCCAATGTTGAGATCGTCTTTGATCGCCCATAGCTCCACTCCCAGGGGTGAGCGGGGGTCAAGGACGGTGAAAACGTGACCTCCAGGTCAAGGTCTACCCGCATGCAAAGTTTCAAATCGCTGCGAGAATTTTTAATTTTTGGTGTCATTGGAGTACTGGGTGTTAGACTTATAGTCTTTTTACAGCATTTTTGACCAAAAAGGTCATATCATGGTAGGAGTCTCAGACTTGGCTGGTCGACTCCTCAGGTCATTTGGGACATACTGAACTGAACATTTTTCACTTTGGAGCCAATGTTGAGATCGTCTTTGATCGCCCATAGCTCCACTCCCAGGGGTGAGCGGGGGTCAAGGACGGTGAAAACGTGACCTCCAGGTCAAGGTCTACCCGCATGCAAAGTTTCAAATCGCTGCGAGAATTTTTAATTTTTGGTGTCATTGGAGTACTGGGTGTTAGACTTATAGTCTTTTTACAGCATTTTTGACCAAAAAGGTCATATCATGGTAGGAGTCTCAGACTTGGCTGGTCGACTCCTCAGGTCATTTGGGACATACTGAACTGAACATTTTTCACTTTGGAGCCAATGTTGAGATCGTCTTTGATCGCCCATAGCTCCACTCCCAGGGGTGAGCGGGGGTCAAGGACGGTGAAAACGTGACCTCCAGGTCAAGGTCTACCCGCATGCAAAGTTTCAAATCGCTGCGAGAATTTTTAATTTTTGGTGTCATTGGAGTACTGGGTGTTAGACTTATAGTCTTTTTACAGCATTTTTGACCAAAAAGGTCATATCATGGTAGGAGTCTCAGACTTGGCTGGTCGACTCCTCAGGTCATTTGGGACATACTGAACTGAACATTTTTCACTTTGGAGCCAATGTTGAGATCGTCTTTGATCGCCCATAGCTCCACTCCCAGGGGTGAGCGGGGGTCAAGGACGGTGAAAACGTGACCTCCAGGTCAAGGTCTACCCGCATGCAAAGTTTCAAATCGCTGCGAGAATTTTTAATTTTTGGTGTCATTGGAGTACTGGGTGTTAGACTTATAGTCTTTTTACAGCATTTTTGACCAAAAAGGTCATATCATGGTAGGAGTCTCAGACTTGGCTGGTCGACTCCTCAGGTCATTTGGGACATACTGAACTGAACATTTTTCACTTTGGAGCCAATGTTGAGATCGTCTTTGATCG
>NW_025964212.1:3000000-3273017 GCF_023055435.1 Haliotis rufescens | reverse complement strand
TAACTAAAGCAACTCTTTCTTGATGAAGATTCTTTTACAGATCATGTTGTTGGCCACATGGAAACCCCTAGCATTTTGCTAGTGCTAACAATTGCATAAGCAAGCACAAAAGCAATGCTAGTAGTTCCCAAGTGATAGGTATTGTTTGAAATCGTGGAGGGGTCATCTGAGTACAGGCTGAGAATCGCCAATGAACCTCAAGCATTTGCTAGTGCTAGCAATTTAAGTTGCAAGCACAGTGCAAATACTAGTAGCTCAGAGGAGACCAAGATGTATTAAGCTTAGCATATGTGGATACAAGGATATTGTCAATGTTAATAGTCCCCGTCAACCTCCAGCATCTGCTAGTGCTAGCATATGAGAAGGCAAGCACAGTGCAAATACTAGTAGTCTACATAGGTGTGAATTGATGAGCACATTGGTGATAATCGACCGAGCAAGTATACTTACTTGAAAATGTCTTTTTGGTCTTGTTTCTGGATGTTATCATGTGTCGATGTTCCCCTGAACAACCCTAGCATTTGCTAGTGCTAGTTTGTATAAAACAAGCACAATACAAATTCTAGGTTTCCTCAGAAGAGGGGTGACATCCTAGCAGGGTTAACTAAAGCAACTCTTTCTTGATGTAGATTCTTTTACAGGTCATGTTGTTGGCCACATGGAAACCCCTAGCATTTGCTAGTGCTAACAATTGCATAAGCAAGCACAAAAGCAATACTAGTAGTTCCCAAGTGATAGGTATTGTTTGAATTCGTGGAGGGGTCATCTGAGCACAGGCTGAGAATCGCCAATGAACCTCAAGCATTTGCTAGTGCTAGCAATTTAAGTAGCAAGCACAGTGCAAATACTAGTAGCTCAGAGGAGACCAAGATGTATTAAGCTTACCATATGTGGGTACAAAGATATTGTCAATGTTGATAGTCCCCGTCAACCTCCAGCATCTGCTAGTGCTAGCATATGAGAAAGCAAGCACAGTGCAAATACTAGTAGTCTACATAAGTGTGAATTGATGAGCACATTGGTGATAATCGACCGAGCAAGTATACTTACTTGAAAATGTCTTTTTGCTCTTGTTTCTGGATGTTATCATGTGTCGATGTTCCCCTGAACAACCCTAGCATTTGCTAGTGCTAGTTTGTATAAAACAAGCACAATACAAATTCTAGGTTTCCTCAGAAGAGGGGTGACATCCTAGCAGGGTTAACTAAAGCAACTCTTTCTTCGTGTAGATTCTTTTCCAGATCATGTTGTTGGCCACATGGAAACCCCTAGCATTTGCTAGTGCTAACAATTGCATAAGCAAGCACAAAAGCAATACTAGTAGTTCCCAAGTGATAGGTATTGTTTGAATTCGTGGAGGGGTCATCTGAGTACAGGCTGAGAATCGCCAATGAACCTCAAGCATTTGCTAGTGCTAGCAATTTAAGTAGCAAGCACAGTGCAAATACTAGTAGCTCAGAGGAGACCAAGATGTATTAAGCTTACCATATGTGGGTACAAAGATATTGTCAATGTTGATAGTCCCCGTCAACCTCCAGCATCTGCTAGTGCTAGCATATGAGAAAGCAAGCACAGTGCAAATACTAGTAGTCTACATAAGTGTGAATTGATGAGCACATTGGTGATAATCGACCGAGCAAGTATACTTACTTGAAAATGTCTTTTTGGTCTTGTTTCTGGATGTTATCATGTGTCGATGTTCCCTTGAACAACCCTAGCATTTGCTAGTGCTAGTTTGTATAAAACAAGCACAATACAAATTCTAGGTTTCCTCAGAAGAGGGGTGACATCCTAGCAGGGTTAACTAATGCAACTCTTTCTTGATGAAAATTCTTTTAGAGGTCATGTTGTTGGCCACATGGAAACCCCTAGCATTTGCTAGTGCTAACAATTGCATAAGCAAGCACAAAAGCAATACTAGTAGTTCCCAAGTGATAGGTATTGTTTGATTTCGTGGAGGGGCCATCTGAGTACAGGCTGAGAATCGCCAATGAACGTCAAGCATTTGCTAGTGCTAGCAATTTAAGTAGCAAGCACAGTGCAAATACTCGAAGCTCAGAGGAGACCAAGATGTATTAAGCTTACCATATGTGGATACAAAGATATTGTCAATGTTGATAGTCCCCGTCAACCTCCAGCATCTGCTAGTGCTAGCATATGAGAAAGCAAGCACAGTGCAAATACTAGTAGTCTACATAGGTGTGAATTGATGAGCACATTGGTGATAATCGACCGAGCAAGTATACTTACTTGAAAATGTCTTTTTGGTCTTGTTTCTGGATGTTAACATGTGTCGATGTTCCCCTGAACAACCCTAGCATTTGCTAGTGCTAGTTTGTATAAAACGAGCACAATACAAATTCTAGGTTTCCTCAAAAGAGGGGTGACATCCTAGCAGGGTTAACTAAAGCAACTCTTTCTTGATGAAGATTCTTTTACAGATCATGTTGTTGGCCACATGGAAACCCCTAGCATTTGCTAGTGCTAACAATTGCATAAGCAAGCACAAAAGCAATGCTAGTAGTTCCCAAGTGATAGGTATTGTTTGAAATCGTGGAGGGGTCATCTGAGTACAGGCTGAGAATCGCCAATGAACCTCAAGCATTTGCTAGTGCTAGCAATTTAAGTTGCAAGCACAGTGCAAATACTAGTAGCTCAGAGGAGACCAAGATGTATTAAGCTTAGCATATGTGGATACAAGGATATTGTCAATGTTAATAGTCCCCGTCAACCTCCAGCATCTGCTAGTGCTAGCATATGAGAAGGCAAGCACAGTGCAAATACTAGTAGTCTACATAGGTGTGAATTGATGAGCACATTGGTGATAATCGACCGAGCAAGTATACTTACTTGAAAATGTCTTTTTGGTCTTGTTTCTGGATGTTATCATGTGTCGATGTTCCCCTGAACAACCCTAGCATTTGCTAGTGCTAGTTTGTATAAAACAAGCACAATACAAATTCTAGGTTTCCTCAGAAGAGGGGTGACATCCTAGCAGGGTTAACTAAAGCAACTCTTTCTTGATGTAGATTCTTTTACAGGTCATGTTGTTGGCCACATGGAAACCCCTAGCATTTGCTAGTGCTAACAATTGCATAAGCAAGCACAAAAGCAATACTAGTAGTTCCCAAGTGATAGGTATTGTTTGAATTCGTGGAGGGGTCATCTGAGCACAGGCTGAGAATCGCCAATGAACCTCAAGCATTTGCTAGTGCTAGCAATTTAAGTAGCAAGCACAGTGCAAATACTAGTAGCTCAGAGGAGACCAAGATGTATTAAGCTTACCATATGTGGGTACAAAGATATTGTCAATGTTGATAGTCCCCGTCAACCTCCAGCATCTGCTAGTGCTAGCATATGAGAAAGCAAGCACAGTGCAAATACTAGTAGTCTACATAAGTGTGAATTGATGAGCACATTGGTGATAATCGACCGAGCAAGTATACTTACTTGAAAATGTCTTTTTGCTCTTGTTTCTGGATGTTATCATGTGTCGATGTTCCCCTGAACAACCCTAGCATTTGCTAGTGCTAGTTTGTATAAAACAAGCACAATACAAATTCTAGGTTTCCTCAGAAGAGGGGTGACATCCTAGCAGGGTTAACTAAAGCAACTCTTTCTTGATGAAGATTCTTTTAGAGGTCATGTTGTTGGCCACATTGAAACCCCTAGCATTTGCTAGTGCTAACAATTGCATAAGCAAGCACAAAAGCAATACTAGTAGTTCCCAAGTGATAGGTATTGTTTGAATTCGTGGAGGGGTCATCTGAGCACAGGCTGAGAATCGCCAATGAACCTCAAGCATTTGCTAGTGCTAGCAATTTAAGTAGCAAGCACAGTGCAAATACTAGTAGCTCAGAGGAGACCAAGATGTATTAAGCTTACCATATGTGGGTACAAAGATATTGTCAATGTTGATAGTCCCCGTCAACCTCCAGCATCTGCTAGTGCTAGCATATGAGAAAGCAAGCACAGTGCAAATACTAGTAGTCTACATAAGTGTGAATTGATGAGCACATTGGTGATAATCGACCGAGCAAGTATACTCACTTGAAAATGTCTTTTTGGTCTTGTTTCTGGATGTTATCATGTGTCGATGTTCCCCTGAACAACCCTAGCATTTGCTAGTGCTAGTTTGTATAAAACAAGCACAATACAAATTCTAGGTTTCCTCAGAAGAGGGGTGACATCCTAGCAGGGTTAACTAAAGCAACTCTTTCTTGATGAAGATTCTTTTAGAGGTCATGTTGTTGGCCACATGGAAACCCCTAGCATTTGCTAGTGCTAACAATTGCATAAGCAAGCACAAAAGCAATACTAGTAGTTCCCAAGTGATAGGTATTGTTTGAATTCGTGGAGGGGTCATCTGAGTACAGGCTGAGAATCGCCAATGAACCTCAAGCATTTGCTAGTGCTAGCAATTTAAGTAGCAAGCACAGTGCAAATACTAGTAGCTCAGAGGAGACCAAGATGTATTAAGCTTACCATATGTGGATACAAAGATATTGTCAATGTTGATAGTCCCCGTCAACCTCCAGCATCTGCTAGTGCTAGCATATGAGAAAGCAAGCACAGTGCAAATACTAGTAGTCTACATAGGTGTGAATTGATGAGCACATTGGTGATAATCGACCGAGCAAGTATACTTACTTGAAAATGTTTTTTTGGTCTTGTTTCTGGATGTTATCATGTGTCGATGTTCCCCTGAACAACCCTAGCATTTGCTAGTGCTAGTTTGTATAAAACAAGCACAATACAAATTCTAGGTTTCCTCAGAAGAGGGGTGACATCCTAGCAGGGTTAACTAAAGCAACTCTTTCTTGATGAAGATTCTTTTAGAGGTCATGTTGTTGGCCACATGGAAACCCCTAGCATTTGCTAGTGCTAACAATTGCATAAGCAAGCACAAAAGCAATACTAGTAGTTCCCAAGTGATAGGTATTGTTTGAATTCGTGGAGGGGTCATCTGAGTACAGGCTGAGAATCGCCAATGAACCTCAAGCATTTGCTAGTGCTAGCAATTTAAGTTGCAAGCACAGTGCAAATACTCGAAGCTCAGAGGAGACCAAGATGTATTAAGCTTACCATATGTGGATACAAGGATATTGTCAATGTTGATAGTCCCCGTCAACCTCCAGCATCTGCTAGTGCTAGCATATGAGAAAGCAAGCACAGTGCAAATACTAGTAGTCTACATAGGTGTGAATTGATGAGCACATTGGTGATAATCGACCGAGCAAGTATACTTACTTGAAAATGTCTTTTTGGTCTTGTTTCTGGATGTTAACATGTGTCGACGTTCCCCTGAACAACCCTAGCATTTGCTAGTGCTAGTTTGTATAAAACAAGCACAATACAAATTCTAGGTTTCCTCAGAAGAGGGGTGACATCCTAGCAGGGTTAACTAAAGCAACTCTTTCTTGATGAAAATTCTTTTAGAGGTCATGTTGTTGGCCACATGGAAACCCCTAGCATTTGCTAGTGCTAACAATTGCATAAGCAAGCACAAAAGCAATACTAGTAGTTCCCAAGTGATAGGTATTGTTTGATTTCGTGGAGGGGCCATCTGAGTACAGGCTGAGAATCGCCAGTGAACCTCAAGCTTTTGCTAGTGCTAGCAATTTAAGTAGCAAGCACAGTGCAAATACTCGAAGCTCAGAGGAGACCAAGATGTATTAAGCTTACCATATGTGGGTACAAAGATATTGTCAATGTTGATAGTCCCCGTCAACCTCCAGCATCTGCTAGTGCTAGCATATGAGAAAGCAAGCACAGTGCAAATACTAGTAGTCCACATAGGTGTGAATTGATGAGCACATTGGTGATAATCGACCGAGCAAGTATACTTACTTGAAAATGTCTTTTTGGTCTTGTTTCTGGATGTTATCATGTGTCGATGTTACGCTGAACAACCCTAGCATTTGCTAGTGCTAGTTTGTATAAAACAAGCACAATACAAATTCTAGGTTTCCTCAGAAGAGGTGTGACATCCTAGCAGCGTTAACTAAAGCAACTCTTTCTTGATGAAGATTCTTTTAGAGGTCATGTTGTTGGCCACATGGAAACCCCTAGCATTTGCTAGTGCTAACAATTGCATAAGCAAGCACAAAAGCAATACTAGTAGTTCCCAAGTGATAGGTATTGTTTGAATTCGTGGAGAGGTCATCTGAGCACAGACTGAGAATCGCCAATGAACCTCAAGCATTTGCTAGTGCTAGCAATTTAAGTAGCAAGCACAGTGCAAATACTCGAAGCTCAGAGGAGACCAAGATGTATTAAGCTTACCATATGTGGGTACAAAGATATTGTCAATGTTGATGGTCCCCGTCAACCTCCAGCATCTGCTAGTGCTAGCATATGAGAAAGCAAGCACAGTGCAAATACTAGTAGTCTACATAGGTGTGAATTGATGAGCACATTGGTGATAATCGACCGAGCAAGTATACTTACTTGAAAATGTCTTTTTGGTCTTGTTTCTGGATGTTATCATGTGTCGATGTTCCCCTGAACAACCCTAGCATTTGCTAGTGCTAGTTTGTATAAAACAAGCACAATACAAATTCTAGGTTTCCTCAGAAGAGGGGTCACATCCTAGCAGGGTTAACTAAAGCAACTCTTTCTTGATGAAGATTCTTTTAGAGGTCATGTTGTTGGCCACATGGAAACCCCTAGCATTTGCTAGTGCTAACAATTGCATAAGCAAGCACAAAAGCAATACTAGTAGTTCCCAAGTGATAGGTATTGTTTGAATTCGTGGAGGGGTCATCTGAGTACAGGCTGAGAATCGCCAATGAACCTCAAGCATTTGCTAGTGCTAGCAATTTAAGTAGCAAGCACAGTGCAAATACTAGTAGCTCAGAGGAGACCAAGATGTATTAAGCTTACCATATGTGGATACAAGGATATTGTCAATGTTGACAGTCCCCGTCAACCTCCAGCATCTGCTAGTGCTAGCATATGAGAAAGCAAGCACAGTGCAAATACTAGTAGTCTACATAAGTGTGAATTGATGAGCACATTGGTGATAATCGACCGAGCAAGTATACTTACTTGAAAATGTCTTTTTGGTCTTGTTTCTGGATGTTAACATGTGTCGATGTTCCCCTGAACAACCCTAGCATTTGCTAGTGCTAGTTTGTATAAAACGAGCACAATACAAATTCTAGGTTTCCTCAGAAGAGGGGTGACATCCTAGAAGGGTTAACTAAAGCAACTCCTTCTTCGTGTAGATTCTTTTCCAGATCATGTTGGTGGTCACATGGAAACCCCTAGCATTTGCTAGTGCTAACAATTGCATAAGCAAGCACAAAAGCAATACTAGTAGTTCCCAAGTGATAGGTATTGTTTGAATTCGTGGAGGGGTCATCAGAATACAGGCTGAGAATCGCCAATGAACCTCAAGCATTTGCTAGTGCTAGCAATTTAAGTAGCAAGCACAGTGCAAATACTAGTAGCTCAGAGGAGACCAAGATGTATTAAGCTTACCATATGTGGGTACAAGGATCTTGTCAATGTTGATAGTCCCCGTCAACCTCCAGCATCTGCTAGTGCTAGCATATGAGAAAGCAAGCACAGTGCAAATACTAGTAGTCTACATAAGTGTGAATTGATGAGCACATTGGTGATAATCGACCGGGCAAGTATACTTACTTGAAAATGTCTTTTTGGTCTTCTTCCTGGATGTTATCATGTGTCGATGTTCCCCTGAACAACCCTAGCATTTGCTAGTGCTAGTTTGTATAAAACAAGCACAATACAAATTCTAGGTTTCCTCAGAAGGGGTGACATCCTAGCAGGGTTAACTAAAGCAACTCTTTCTTGATGTAGATTCTTTTCCAGATCATGTTGTTGGCCACGTGGAAACCCCTAGCATTTGCTAGTGCTAACAATTGCATAAGCAAGCACAAAAGCAATACTAGTAGTTCCCAAGTGATAGGTATTGTTTGAATTCGTGGAGGGGTCATCTGAGTACAGGCTGAGAATCGCCAATGAACCTCAAGCATTTGCTAGTGCTAGCAATTTAAGTAGCAAGCACAGTGCAAATACTAGTAGCTCAGAGGAGACCAAGATGTATTAAGCTTACCATATGTGGGTACAAAGATATTGTCAATGTTGATAGTCCCCGTCAACCTCCAGCATCTGCTAGTGCTAGCATATGAGAAAGCAAGCACAGTGCAAATACTAGTAGTCCACATAGGTGTGAATTGATGAGCACATTGGTGATAATCGACCGAGCAAGTATACTTACTTGAAAATGTCTTTTTGGTCTTGTTTCTGGATGTTATAGGTGTCGATGTTACCCTGAACAACCCTAGCATTTGCTAGTGCTAGTTTGTATAAAACAAGCACAATACAAATTCTAGGTTTCCTCAGAAGAGGGGTGACATCCTAGCAGGGTTAACTAAAGCAACTCTTTCTTGATGAAGATTCTTTTAGAGGTCATGTTGTTGGCCACATGGAAACCCCTAGCATTTGCTAGTGCTAACAATTGCATAAGCAAGCACAAAAGCAATACTAGTAGTTCCCAAGTGATAGGTATTGTTTGAATTCGTGGAGGGGTCATCTGAGTACAGGCTGAGAATCGCCAATGAACCTCAAGCATTTGCTAGTGCTAGCAATTTAAGTAGCAAGCACAGTGCAAATACTAGTAGCTCAGAGGAGACCAAGATGTATTAAGCTTACCATATGTGGATACAAGGATATTGTCAATGTTGATAGTCCCCGTCAACCTCCAGCATCTGCTAGTGCTAGCATATGAGAAAGCAAGCACAGTGCAAATACTAGTAGTCTACATAGGTGTGAATTGATGAGCACATTGGTGATAATCGACCGAGCAAGTATACTTACTTGAAAATGTCTTTTTGGTCTTGTTTCTGGAAGTTAACATGTGTCGATGTTCCCCTGAACAACCCTAGCATTTGCTAGTGCTAGTTTGTATAAAACGAGCACAATACAAATTCTAGGTTTCCTCAGAAGAGGGGTGACATCCTAGCAGCGTTAACTAAAGCAACTCTTTCTTGATGAAAATTCTTTTAGAGGTCATGTTGTTGGCCACATGGAAACCCCTAGCATTTGCTAGTGCTAACAATTGCGTATGCAAGCACAAAAGCAATACTAGTAGTTCCCAAGTGATAGGTATTGTTTGATTTCGTGGAGGGGCCATCTGAGTACAGGCTGAGAATCGCCAGTGAACCTCAAGCATTTGCTAGTGCTAGCAATTTAAGTAGCAAGCACAGTGCAAATACTAGTAGCTCAGAGGAGACCAAGATGTATTAAGCTTACCATATGTGGATACAAGGATATTGTCAATGTTGACAGTCCCCGTCAACCTCCAGCATCTGCTAGTGCTAGCATATGAGAAAGCAAGCACAGTGCAAATACTAGTAGTCTACATAAGTGTGAATTGATGAGCACATTGGTGATAATCGACCGAGCAAGTATACTTACTTGAAAATGTCTTTTTGGTCTTGTTTCTGGATGTTAACATGTGTCGATGTTCCCCTGAACAACCCTAGCATTTGCTAGTTCTAGTTTGTATAAAACGAGCACAATACAAATTCTAGGTTTCCTCAGAAGAGGGGTGACATCCTAGCAGGGTTAACTAAAGCAACTCTTTCTTGATGTAGATTCTTTTCCAGATCATGTTGTTGGCCACGTGGAAACCCCTAGCATTTGCTAGTGCTAACAATTGCATAAGCAAGCACAAAAGCAATACTAGTAGTTCCCAAGTGATAGGTATTGTTTGAATTCGTGGAGGGGTCATCTGAGTACAGGCTGAGAATCGCCAATGAACCTCAAGCATTTGCTAGTGCTAGCAATTTAAGTAGCAAGCACAGTGCAAATACTAGTAGCTCAGAGGAGACCAAGATGTATTAAGCTTACCATATGTGGGTACAAAGATATTGTCAATGTTGATAGTCCCCGTCAACCTCCAGCATCTGCTAGTGCTAGCATATGAGAAAGCAAGCACAGTGCAAATACTAGTAGTCCACATAGGTGTGAATTGATGAGCACATTGGTGATAATCGACCGAGCAAGTATACTTACTTGAAAATGTCTTTTTGGTCTTGTTTCTGGATGTTAACATGTGTCGATGTTCCCCTGAACAACCCTAGCATTTGCTAGTGCTAGTTTGTATAAAACAAGCACAATACAAATTCTAGGTTTCCTCAGAAGAGGGGTGACATCCTAGCAGGGTTAACTAAAGCAACTCTTTCTTGATGAAGATTCTTTTAGAGGTCATGTTGTTGGCCACATGGAAACCCCTAGCATTTGCTAGTGCTAACAATTGCATAAGCAAGCACAAAAGCAATACTAGTAGTTCCCAAGTGATAGGTATTGTTTGAATTCGTGGAGGGGTCATCTGAGTACAGGCTGAGAATCGCCAATGAACCTCAAGCATTTGCTAGTGCTAGCAATTTAAGTAGCAAGCACAGTGCAAATACTAGTAGCTCAGAGGAGACCAAGATGTATTAAGCTTACCATATGTGGATACAAGGATATTGTCAATGTTGATAGTCCCCGTCAACCTCCAGCATCTGCTAGTGCTAGCATATGAGAAAGCAAGCACAGTGCAAATACTAGTAGTCTACATAGGTGTGAATTGATGAGCACATTGGTGATAATCGACCGAGCAAGTATACTTACTTGAAAATGTCTTTTTGGTCTTGTTTCTGGATGTTAACATGTGTCGATGTTCCCCTGAACAACCCTAGCATTTGCTAGTGCTAGTTTGTATAAAACGAGCACAATACAAATTCTAGGTTTCCTCAGAAGAGGGGTGACATCCTAGCAGCGTTAACTAAAGCAACTCTTTCTTGATGAAAATTCTTTTAGAGGTCATGTTGTTGGCCACATGGAAACCCCTAGCATTTGCTAGTGCTAACAATTGCATAAGCAAGCACAAAAGCAACACTAGTAGTTCCCAAGTGATAGGTATTGTTTGATTTCGTGGAGGGGCCATCTGAGTACAGGCTGAGAATCGCCAGTGAACCTCAAGCATTTGCTAGTGCTAGCAATTTAAGTAGCAAGCACAGTGCAAATACTCGAAGCTCAGAGGAGACCAAGATGTATTAAGCTTACCATATGTGGGTACAAAGATATTGTCAATGTTGATAGTCCCGGTCAACCTCCAGCATCTGCTAGTGCTAGCATATGAGAAAGCAAGCACAGTGCAAATACTAGTAGTCTACATAGGTGTGAATTGATGAGCACATTGGTGATAATCGACCGAGCAAGTATACTTACTTGAAAATGTCTTTTTGGTCTTGTTTCTGGATGTTAACATGTGTCGATGTTCCCCTGAACAACCCTAGCATTTGCTAGTGCTAGTTTGTATAAAACAAGCACAATACAAATTCTAGGTTTCCTCAGAAGAGGGGTGACATCCTAGAAGGGTTAACTAAAGCAACTCCTTCTTCGTGTAGATTCTTTTCCGGATCATGTTGGTGGTCACATGGAAACCCCTAGCATTTGCTAGTGCTAACAATTGCATAAGCAAGCACAAAAGCAATACTAGTAGTTCCCAAGTGATAGGTATTGTTTGAATTCGTGGAGGGGTCATCAGAATACAGGCTGAGAATCGCCAATGAACCTCAAGCATTTGCTAGTGCTAGCAATTTAAGTAGCAAGCACAGTGCAAATACTAGTAGCTCAGAGGAGACCAAGATGTATTAAGCTTACCATATGTGGGTACAAAGATATTGTCAATGTTGATAGTCCCCGTCAACCTCCAGCATCTGCTAGTGCTAGCATATGAGAAAGCAAGCACAGTGCAAATACTAGTAGTCTACATAGGTGTGAATTGATGAGCACATTGGTGATAATCGACCGGGCAAGTATACTTACTTGAAAATGTCTTTTTGATCTTCTTCCTGGATGTTATCATGTGTCGATGTTCCCCTGAACAACCCTAGCATTTGCTAGTGCTAGTTTGTATAAAACGAGCACAATACAAATTCTAGGTTTCCTCAGAAGGGGTGACATCCTAGCAAGGTTAACTAAAGCAACTCTTTCTTGATGTAGATTCTTTTACAGATCATGTTGTTGGCCACATGGAAACCCCTAGCATTTGCTAGTGCTAACAATTGCATAAGCAAGCACAAAAGCAATACTAGTAGTTCCCAAGTGATAGGTATTGTTTGAATTCGTGGAGGGGTCATCTGAGTACAGGCTGAGAATCGCCAATGAACCTCAAGCATTTGCTAGTGCTAGCAATTTAAGTAGCAAGCACAGTGCAAATACTAGTAGCTCAGAGGAGACCAAGATGTATTAAGCTTACCATATGTGGGTACAAAGATATTGTCAATGTTGATAGTCCCCGTCAACCTCCAGCATCTGCTAGTGCTAGCATATGAGAAAGCAAGCACAGTGCAAATACTAGTAGTCCACATAGGTGTGAATTGATGAGCACATTGGTGATAATCGACCGGGCAAGTATACTTACTTGAAAATGTCTTTTTGGTCTTGTTTCTGGATGTTATCATGTGTCGATGTTACCCTGAACAACCCTAGCATTTGCTAATACAAATTCTAGGTTTCCTCAGAAGAGGGGTGACATCCTAGCAGCGTTAACTAAAGCAACTCTTTCTTGATGAAGATTCTTTTAGAGGTCTTGTTGGTGGCCACATGGAAACCCCTAGCATTTGCTAGTGCTAACAATTGCATAAGCAAGCACAAAAGCAATACTAGTAGTTCCCAAGTGATAGGTATTGTTTGAATTCGTGGAGGGGTCATCTGAGTACAGGCTGAGAATCGCCAATGAACCTCAAGCATTTGCTAGTGCTAGCAATTTAAGTAGCAAGCACAGTGCAAATACTAGTAGCTCAGAGGAGACCAAGATGTATTAAGCTTACCATATGTGGATACAAAGATATTGTCAATGTTGATAGTCCCCGTCAACCTCCAGCATCTGCTAGTGCTAGCATATGAGAAAGCAAGCACAGTGCAAATACTAGTAGTCCACATAGGTGTGAATTGATGAGCACATTGGTGATAATCGACCGAGCAAGTATACTTACTTGAAAATGTCTTTTTGCTCTTGTTTCTGGATGTTATCATGTGTCGATGTTACCCTGAACAACCCTAGCATTTGCTAATACAAATTCTAGGTTTCCTCAGAAGAGGGGTGACATCCTAGCAGCGTTAACTAAAGCAACTCTTTCTTGATGAAGATTCTTTTAGAGGTCTTGTTGGTGGCCACATGGAAACCCCTAGCATTTGCTAGTGCTAACAATTGCATAAGCAAGCACAAAAGCAATACTAGTAGTTCCCAAGTGATAGGTATTGTTTGAATTCGTGGAGGGGTCATCTGAGTACAGGCTGAGAATCGCCAATGAACCTCAAGCATTTGCTAGTGCTAGCAATTTAAGTAGCAAGCACAGTGCAAATACTAGTAGCTCAGAGGAGACCAAGATGTATTAAGCTTACCATATGTGGATACAAGGATATTGTCAATGTTGATAGTCCCCGTCAACCTCCAGCATCTGCTAGTGCTAGCATATGAGAAAGCAAGCACAGTGCAAATACTAGTAGTCTACATAGGTGTGAATTGATGAGCACATTGGTGATAATCGACCGAGCAAGTATACTTACTTGAAAATGTCTTTTTGGTCTTGTTTCTGGATGTTAACATGTGTCGATGTTCCCCTGAACAACCCTAGCATTTGCTAGTGCTAGTTTGTATAAAACGAGCACAATACAAATTCTAGGTTTCCTCAGAAGAGGGGTGACATCCTAGCAGCGTAAACTAAAGCAACTCTTTCTTGATGAAAATTCTTTTAGAGGTCATGTTGTTGGCCACATGGAAACCCCTAGCATTTGCTAGTGCTAACAATTGCGTAAGCAAGCACAAAAGCAATACTAGTAGTTCCCAAGTGATAGGTATTGTTTGATTTCGTGGAGGGGCCATCTGAGTACAGGCTGAGAATCGCCAGTGAACCTCAAGCATTTGCTAGTGCTAGCAATTTAAGTAGCAAGCACAGTGCAAATACTCGAAGCTCAGAGGAGACCAAGATGTATTAAGCTTACCATATATGGGTACAAAGATATTGTCAATGTTGATAGTCCCCGTCAACCTCCAGCATCTGCTAGTGCTAGCATATGAGAAAGCAAGCACAGTGCAAATACTAGTAGTCTACATAGGTGTGAATTGATGAGCACATTGGTGATAATCGACCGAGCAAGTATACTTACTTGAAAATGTCTTTTTGGTCTTGTTTCTGGATGTTAACATGTGTCGATGTTCCCCTGAACAACCCTAGCATTTGCTAGTGCTAGTTTGTATAAAACAAGCACAATACAAATTCTAGGTTTCCTCAGAAGAGGGGTGACATCCTAGCAGGGTTAACTAAAGCAACTCCTTCTTCGTGTAGATTCTTTTCCGGATCATGTTGGTGGTCACATGGAAACCCCTAGCATTTGCTAGTGCTAACAATTGCATAAGCAAGCACAAAAGCAATACTAGTAGTTCCCAAGTGATAGGTATTGTTTGAATTCGTGGAGGGGTCATCAGAATACAGGCTGAGAATCGCCAATGAACCTCAAGCATTTGCTAGTGCTAGCAATTTAAGTAGCAAGCACAGTGCAAATACTAGTAGCTCAGAGGAGACCAAGATGTATTAAGCTTACCATATGTGGGTACAAAGATATTGTCAATGTTGATAGTCCCCGTCAACCTCCAGCATCTGCTAGTGCTAGCATATGAGAAAGCAAGCACAGTGCAAATACTAGTAGTCCACATAGGTGTGAATTGATGAGCACATTGGTGATAATCGACCGGGCAAGTATACTTACTTGAAAATGTCTTTTTGATCTTCTTCCTGGATGTTATCATGTGTCGATGTTCCCCTGAACAACCCTAGCATTTGCTAGTGCTAGTTTGTATAAAACGAGCACAATACAAATTCTAGGTTTCCTCAGAAGGGGTGACATCCTAGCAAGGTTAACTAAAGCAACTCTTTCTTGATGTAGATTCTTTTACAGATCATGTTGTTGGCCACGTGGAAACCCCTAGCATTTGCTAGTGCTAACAATTGCATAAGCAAGCACAAAAGCAACACTAGTAGTTCCCAAGTGATAGGTATTGTTTGAATTCGTGGAGGGGTCATCTGAGTACAGGCTGAGAATCGCCAATGAACCTCAAGCATTTGCTAGTGCTAGCAATTTAAGTAGCAAGCACAGTGCAAATACTAGTAGCTCAGAGGAGACCAAGATGTATTAAGCTTACCATATGTGGGTACAAAGATATTGTCAATGTTGATAGTCCCCGTCAACCTCCAGCATCTGCTAGTGCTAGCATATGAGAAAGCAAGCACAGTGCAAATACTAGTAGTCCACATAGGTGTGAATTGATGAGCACATTGGTGATAATCGACCGAGCAAGTATACTTACTTGAAAATGTATTTTTGGTCTTGTTTCTGGATGTTATCATGTGTCGATGTTACCCTGAACAACCCTAGCATTTGCTAATACAAATTCTAGGTTTCCTCAGAAGAGGGGTGACATCCTAGCAGCGTTAACTAAAGCAACTCTTTCTTGATGAAGATTCTTTTAGAGGTCATGTTGGTGGCCACATGGAAACCCCTAGCATTTGCTAGTGCTAACAATTGCATAAGCAAGCACAAAAGCAATACTAGTAGTTCCCAAGTGATAGGTATTGTTTGAATTCGTGGAGGGGTCATCTGAGTACAGGCTGAGAATCGCCAATGAACCTCAAGCATTTGCTAGTGCTAGCAATTTAAGTAGCAAGCACAGTGCAAATACTAGTAGCTCAGAGGAGACCAAGATGTATTAAGCTTACCATATGTGGATACAAGGATATTGTCAATGTTGATAGTCCCCGTCAACCTCCAGCATCTGCTAGTGCTAGCATATGAGAAAGCAAGCACAGTGCAAATACTAGTAGTCTACATAGGTGTGAATTGATGAGCACATTGGTGATAATCGACCGAGCAAGTATACTTACTTGAAAATGTCTTTTTGGTCTTGTTTCTGGATGTTAACATGTGTCGATGTTCCCCTGAACAACCCTAGCATTTGCTAGTGCTAGTTTGTATAAAACGAGCACAATACAAATTCTAGGTTTCCTCAGAAGAGGGGTGACATCCTAGCAGCGTTAACTAAAGCAACTCTTTCTTGATGAATATTCTTTTAGAGGTCATGTTGTTGGCCACATGGAAACCCCTAGCATTTGCTAGTGCTAACAATTGCGTAAGCAAGCACAAAAGCAATACTAGTAGTTCCCAAGTGATAGGTATTGTTTGAATTCGTGGAGGGGTCATCTGAGTACAGGCTGAGAATCGCCAATGAACCTAAAGCATTTGCTAGTGCTAGCAATTTAAGTAGCAAGCACAGTGCAAATACTAGTAGCTCAGAGGAGACCAAGATGTATTAAGCTTACCATATGTGGGTACAAAGATATTGTCAATGTTGATAGTCCCCGTCAACCTCCAGCATCTGCTAGTGCTAGCATATGAGAAAGCAAGCACAGTGCAAATACTAGTAGTCCACATAGGTGTGAATTGATGAGCACATTGGTGATAATCGACCGAGCAAGTATACTTACTTGAAAATGTCTTTTTGGTCTTGTTTCTGGATGTTATCATGTGTCGATGTTCCCCTGAACAACCCTAGCATTTGCTAGTGCTAGTTTGTATAAAACAAGCACAATACAAATTCTAGGTTTCCTCAGAAGAGGGGTGACATCCTAGCAGGGTTAACTAAAGCAACTCTTTCTTGATGAAGATTCTTTTAGAGGTCATGATGTTGTCCACATGGAAACCCCTAGCATTTGCTAGTGCTAACAATTGCATAAGCAAGCACAAAAGCAATACTAGTAGTTCCCAAGTGATAGGTATTGTTTGAATTCGTGGAGGGGTCATCTGAGTACAGGCTGAGAATCGCCAATGAACCTCAAGCATTTGCTAGTGCTAGCAATTTAAGTAGCAAGCACAGTGCAAATACTAGTAGCTCAGAGGAGACCAAGATGTATTAAGCTTACCATATGTGGGTACAAAGCTATTGTCAATGTTGATAGTCCCCGTCAACCTCCAGCATCTGCTAGTGCTAGCATATGAGAAAGCAAGCACAGTGCAAATACTAGTAGTCTACATAGGTGTGAATTGATGAGCACATTGGTGATAATCGACCGAGCAAGTATACTTACTTGAAAATGTCTTTCTGGTCTTCTTTCTGGATGTTAACATGTGTCGATGTTCCCCTGAACAACCCTAGCATTTGCTAGTGCTAGTTTGTATAAAACAAGCACAATACAAATTCTAGGTTTCCTCAGAAGAGAGGTGACATCCTAGCAAGGTTAACTAAAACAACTCTTTCTTGATGTAGATTCTTTTCCAGATCATGTTGTTGGCCACGTGGAAACCCCTAGCATTTGCTAGTGCTAACAATTGCATAAGCAAGCACAAAAGCAATACTAGTAGTTCCCAAGTGATAGGTATTGTTTGAATTCGTGGAGGGGTCATCTGAGTACAGGCTGAGAATCGCCAATGAGCCTCAAGCATTTGCTAGTGCTAGCAATTTAAGTAGCAAGCACAGTGGAAATACTAGTAGCTCAGACGAGACCAAGATGTATTAAGCTTACCATATGTGGACACAAGGATATTGTCACTGTTGATAGTCCCCGTCAACCTCCAGCATCTGCTAGTGCTAGCATATGAGAAAGCAAGCACAGTGCAAATACTAGTAGTCTACATAGGTGTGAATTGATGAGCACATTGGTGATAATCGACCGAGCAAGTATACTTACTTGAAAATGTCTTTTTGGTCTTGTTTCTGGATGTTAACATGTGTCGATGTTCCCCTGAACAACCCTAGCATTTGCTAGTGCTAGTTTGTATAAAACGAGCACAATACAAATTCTAGGTTTCCTCAGAAGAGGGGTGACATCCTAGCAGGGTTAACTAATGCAACTCCTTCTTCGTGTAGATTCTTTTCCGGATCATGTTGGTGGTCACATGGAAACCCCTAGCATTTGCTAGTGCTAACAATTGCATAAGCAAGCACAAAAGCAATACTAGTAGTTCCCAAGTGATAGGTATTGTTTGAATTCGTGGAGGGGTCATCTGAGTACAGGCTGAGAATCGCCAATGAACCTCAAGCATTTGCTAGTGCTAGCAATTTAAGTAGCAAGCACAGTGCAAATACTAGTAGCTCAGAGGAGACCAAGATGTATTAAGCTTACCATATGTGGATACAAGGATATTGTCACTGTTGATAGTCCCCGTCAACCTCCAGCATCTGCTAGTGCTAGCATATGAGAAAGCAAGCACAGTGCAAATACTAGTAGTCTACATAGGTGTGAATTGATGAGCACATTGGTGATAATCGACCGAGCAAGTATACTTACTTGAAAATGACTTTTTGGTCTTCTTTCTGGATGTCATCATGTGTCGATGTTCCCCTGAACAACCCTAGCATTTGCTAGTGCTAGTTTGTATAAAACAAGCACAATACAAATTCTAGGTTTCCTCAGAAGAGGGGTGACATCCTAGCAGGGTTAACTAAAGCAACTCTTTCTTGATGTAGATTCTTTTACAGATCATGTTGTTGGCCACATGGAAACCCCTAGCATTTGCTAGTGCTAACAATTGCATAAGCAAGCACAAAAGCAATACTAGTAGTTCCCAAGTGATAGGTATTGTTTGAATTCGTGGAGGGGTCATCAGAATACAGGCTGAGAATCGCCAATGAACCTAAAGCATTTGCTAGTGCTAGCAATTTAAGTAGCAAGCACAGTGCAAATACTAGTAGCTCAGAGGAGACCAAGATGTATTAAGCTTACCATATGTGGGTACAAAGATATTGTCAATGTTGATAGTCCCCGTCAACCTCCAGCATCTGCTAGTGCTAGCATATGAGAAAGCAAGCACAGTGCAAATACTAGTAGTCCACATAGGTGTGAATTGATGAGCACATTGGTGATAATCGACCGAGCAAGTATACTTACTTGAAAATGTCTTTTTGGTCTTGTTTCTGGATGTTATCATGTGTCGATGTTCCCCTGAACAACCCTAGCATTTGCTAGTGCTAGTTTGTATAAAACAAGCACAATACAAATTCTAGGTTTCCTCAGAAGAGGGGTGACATCCTAGCAGGGTTAACTAAAGCAACTCTTTCTTGATGAAGATTCTTTTAGAGGTCATGTTGTTGGCCACATGGAAACCCCTAGCATTTGCTAGTGCTAACAATTGCATAAGCAAGCACAAAAGCAATACTAGTAGTTCCCAAGTGATAGGTATTGTTTGAATTCGTGGAGGGGTCATCTGAGTACAGGCTGAGAATCGCCAATGAACCTCAAGCATTTGCTAGTGCTAGCAATTTAAGTAGCAAGCACAGTGCAAATACTAGTAGCTCAGAGGAGACCAAGATGTATTAAGCTTACCATATGTGGGTACAAAGCTATTGTCAATGTTGATAGTCCCCGTCAACCTCCAGCATCTGCTAGTGCTAGCATATGAGAAAGCAAGCACAGTGCAAATACTAGTAGTCTACATAGGTGTGAATTGATGAGCACATTGGTGATAATCGACCGAGCAAGTATACTTACTTGAAAATGACTTTCTGGTCTTCTTTCTGGATGTTAACATGTGTCGATGTTCCCCTGAACAACCCTAGCATTTGCTAGTGCTAGTTTGTATAAAACAAGCACAATACAAATTCTAGGTTTCCTCAGAAGAGAGGTGACATCCTAGCAAGGTTAACTAAAACAACTCTTTCTTGATGTAGATTCTTTTCCAGATCATGTTGTTGGCCACGTGGAAACCCCTAGCATTTGCTAGTGCTAACAATTGCATAAGCAAGCACAAAAGCAATACTAGTAGTTCCCAAGTGATAGGTATTGTTTGAATTCGTGGAGGGGTCATCTGAGTACAGGCTGAGAATCGCCAATGAACCTCAAGCATTTGCTAGTGCTAGCAATTTAAGTAGCAAGCACAGTGCAAATACTAGTAGCTCAGACGAGACCAAGATGTATTAAGTTTATCATATGTGGGTACAAAGATATTGTCAATGTTGATAGTCCCCGTCAACCCCTAGCATCTGCTAGTGCTAGCATATGAGAAAGCAAGCACAGTGCAAATACTAGTAGTCTACATAGGTGTGAATTGATGAGCACATTGGTGATAATCGACCGAGCAAGTATACTTACTTGAAAATGTCTTTTTGGTCTTGTTTCTGGATGTTATCATGTGTCGATGTTCCCCTGAACAACCCTAGCATTTGCTAGTGCTAGTTTGTATAAAACAAGCACAATACAAATTCTAGGTTTCCTCAGAAGAGGGGTGACATCCTAGCAGGGTTAACTAAAGCAACTCTTTCTTGATGAAGATTCTTTTAGAGGTCATGTTGTTGGCCACATGGAAACCCCTAGCATTTGCTAGTGCTAACAATTGCGTAAGCAAGCACAAAAGCAATACTAGTAGTTCCCAAGTGATAGGTATTGTTTGAATTCGTGGAGGGGTCATCTGAGTACAGGCTGAGAATCGCCAATGAACCTCAAGCATTTGCTAGTGCTAGCAATTTAAGTAGCAAGCACAGTGCAAATACTAGTAGCTCAGAGGAGACCAAGATGTATTAAGCTTACCATATGTGGAAACAAGGATATTGTCACTGTTGATAGTCCCCGTCAACCTCCAGCATCTGCTAGTGCTAGCATATGAGAAAGCAAGCACAGTGCAAATACTAGTAGTCTACATAGGTGTGAATTGATGAGCACATTGGTGATAATCGACCGAGCAAGTATACATACTTGAAAATGTCTTTTTGGTCTTGTTTCTGGATGTTAACATGTGTCGATGTTCCCCTGAACAACCCTAGCATTTGCTAGTGCTAGTTTGTATAAAACAAGCACAATACAAATTCTAGGTTTCCTCAGAAGAGGGGTGACATCCTAGCAGGGTTAACTAAAGCAACTCTTTCTTGATGAAGATTCTTTTAGAGGTCATGTTGTTGGCCACATGGAAACCCCTAGCATTTGCTAGTGCTAACAATTGCATAAGCAAGCACAAAAGCAATACTAGTAGTTCCCAAGTGATAGGTATTGTTTGAATTCGTGGAGGGGTCATCTGAGTACAGGCTGAGAATCGCCAATGAACCTCAAGCATTTGCTAGTGCTAGCAATTTAAGTAGCAAGCACAGTGCAAATACTAGTAGCTCAGACGAGACCAAGATGTATTAAGTTTATCATATGTGGGTACAAAGATATTGTCAATGTTGATAGTCCCCGTCAACCCCTAGCATCTGCTAGTGCTAGCATATGAGAAAGCAAGCACAGTGCAAATACTAGTAGTCTACATAGGTGTGAATTGATGAGCACATTGGTGATAATCGACCGAGCAAGTATACTTACTTGAAAATGACTTTTTGGTCTTCTTTCTGGATGTTAACATGTGTCGATGTTCCCCTGAACAACCCTAGCATTTGCTAGTGCTAGTTTGTATAAAACAAGCACAATACAAATTCTAGGTTTCCTCAGAAGAGGGGTGACATCCTAGCAGGGTTAACTAAAGCAACTCTTTCTTGATGAAGATTCTTTTAGAGGTCATGTTGTTGGCCACATGGAAACCCCTAGCATTTGCTAGTGCTAACAATTGCGTAAGCAAGCACAAAAGCAATACTAGTAGTTCCCAAGTGATAGGTATTGTTTGAATTCGTGGAGGGGTCATCTGAGTACAGGCTGAGAATCGCCAATGAACCTCAAGCATTTGCTAGTGCTAGCAATTTAAGTAGCAAGCACAGTGCAAATACTAGTAGCTCAGAGGAGACCAAGATGTATTAAGCTTACCATATGTGGACACAAGGATATTGTCACTGTTGATAGTCCCCGTCAACCTCCAGCATCTGCTAGTGCTAGCATATGAGAAAGCAAGCACAGTGCAAATACTAGTAGTCTACATAGGTGTGAATTGATGAGCACATTGGTGATAATCGACCGAGCAAGTATACATACTTGAAAATGTCTTTTTGGTCTTGTTTCTGGATGTTAACATGTGTCGATGTTCCCCTGAACAACCCTAGCATTTGCTAGTGCTAGTTTGTATAAAACAAGCACAATACAAATTTTAGGTTTCCTCAGAAGAGGGGTGACATCCTAGCAGGGTTAACTAATGCAACTCTTTCTTGATGAAGATTCTTTTAGAGGTCATGTTGTTGGCCACATGGAAACCCCTAGCATTTGCTAGTGCTAACAATTGCGTAAGCAAGCACAAAAGCAATACTAGTAGTTCCCAAGTGATAGGTATTGTTTGAATTCGTGGAGGGGTCATCTGAGTACAGGCTGAGAATCGCCAGTGAACCTCAAGCATTTGCTAGTGCTAGCAATTTAAGTAGCAAGCACAGTGCAAATACTCGAAGCTCAGAGGAGACCAAGATGTATTAAGCTTACCATATGTGGGTACAAAGATATTGTCAATGTTGATAGTCCCCGTCAACCTCCAGCATCTGCTAGTGCTAGCATATGAGAAAGCAAGCACAGTGCAAATACTAGTAGTCTACATAGGTGTGAATTGATGAGCACATTGGTGATAATCGACCGAGCAAGTATACTTACTTGAAAATGTCTTTTTGGTCTTCTTTCTGGATGTTAACATGTGTCGATGTTCCCCTGAACAACCCTAGCATTTGCTAGTGCTAGTTTGTATAAAACGAGCACAATACAAATTCTAGGTTTCCTCAGAAGAGGGGTGACATCCTAGCAGGGTTAACTAAAGCAACTCCTTCTTCGTGTAGATTCTTTTCCGGATCATGTTGGTGGTCACATGGAAACCCCTAGCATTTGCTAGTGCTAACAATTGCATAAGCAAGCACAAAAGCAATACTAGTAGTTCCCAAGTGATAGGTATTGTTTGAATTCGTGGAGGGGTCATCAGAATACAGGCTGAGAATCGCCAATGAACCTCAAGCATTTGCTAGTGCTAGCAATTTAAGTAGCAAGCACAGTGCAAATACTAGTAGCTCAGAGGAGACCAAGATGTATTAAGCTTACCATATGTGGGTACAAAGATATTGTCAATGTTGATAGTCCCCGTCAACCTCCAGCATCTGCTAGTGCTAGCATATGAGAAAGCAAGCACAGTGCAAATACTAGTAGTCCACATAGGTGTGAATTGATGAGCACATTGGTGATAATCGACCGAGCAAGTATACTTACTTGAAAATGTCTTTTTGGTCTTGTTTCTGGATGTTATCATGTGTCGATGTTCCCCTGAACAACCCTAGCATTTGCTAGTGCTAGTTTGTATAAAACAAGCACAATACAAATTCTAGGTTTCCTCAGAAGAGGGGTGACATCCTAGCAGGGTTAACTAAAGCAACTCTTTCTTGATGAAGATTCTTTTAGAGGTCATGATGTTGGCCACATGGAAACCCCTAGCATTTGCTAGTGCTAACAATTGCATAAGCAAGCACAAAAGCAATACTAGTAGTTCCCAAGTGATAGGTATTGTTTGAATTCGTGGAGGGGTCATCTGAGTACAGGCTGAGAATCGCCAATGAACCTCAAGCATTTGCTAGTGCTAGCAATTTAAGTAGCAAGCACAGTGCAAATACTAGTAGCTCAGAGGAGACCAAGATGTATTAAGCTTACCATATGTGGGTACAAAGCTATTGTCAATGTTGATAGTCCCCGTCAACCTCCAGCATCTGCTAGTGCTAGCATATGAGAAAGCAAGCACAGTGCAAATACTAGTAGTCTACATAGGTGTGAATTGATGAGCACATTGGTGATAATCGACCGAGCAAGTATACTTACTTGAAAATGACTTTCTGGTCTTCTTTCTGGATGTTAACATGTGTCGATGTTCCCCTGAACAACCCTAGCATTTGCTAGTGCTAGTTTGTATAAAACAAGCACAATACAAATTCTAGGTTTCCTCAGAAGAGAGGTGACATCCTAGCAAGGTTAACTAAAACAACTCTTTCTTGATGTAGATTCTTTTCCAGATCATGTTGTTGGCCACGTGGAAACCCCTAGCATTTGCTAGTGCTAACAATTGCATAAGCAAGCACAAAAGCAATACTAGTAGTTCCCAAGTGATAGGTATTGTTTGAATTCGTGGAGGGGTCATCTGAGTACAGGCTGAGAATCGCCAATGAACCTCAAGCATTTGCTAGTGCTAGCAATTTAAGTAGCAAGCACAGTGCAAATACTAGTAGCTCAGACGAGACCAAGATGTATTAAGCTTACCATATGTGGGTACAAGGATATTGTCAATGTTGATAGTCCCCGTCAACCCCTAGCATCTGCTAGTGCTAGCATATGAGAAAGCAAGCACAGTGCAAATACTAGTAGTCTACATAGGTGTGAATTGATGAGCACATTGGTGATAATCGACCGAGCAAGTATACATACTTGAAAATGTCTTTTTGGTCTTGTTTCTGGATGTTAACATGTGTCGATGTTCCCCTGAACAACCCTAGCATTTGCTAGTGCTAGTTTGTATAAAACAAGCACAATACAAATTTTAGGTTTCCTCAGAAGAGGGGTGACATCCTAGCAGGGTTAACTAAAGCAACTCTTTCTTGATGAAGATTCTTTTAGAGGTCATGTTGTTGGCCACATGGAAACCCCTAGCATTTGCTAGTGCTAACAATTGCGTAAGCAAGCACAAAAGCAATACTAGTAGTTCCCAAGTGATAGGTATTGTTTGAATTCGTGGAGGGGTCATCTGAGTACAGGCTGAGAATCGCCAATGAACCTCAAGCATTTGCTAGTGCTAGCAATTTAAGTAGCAAGCACAGTGCAAATACTAGTAGCTCAGAGGAGACCAAGATGTATTAAGCTTACCATATGTGGACACAAGGATATTGTCACTGTTGATAGTCCCCGTCAACCTCCAGCATCTGCTAGTGCTAGCATATGAGAAAGCAAGCACAGTGCAAATACTAGTAGTCTACATAGGTGTGAATTGATGAGCACATTGGTGATAATCGACCGAGCAAGTATACTTACTTGAAAATGTCTTTTTGGTCTTCTTTCTGGATGTCATCATGTGTCGATGTTCCCCTGAACAACCCTAGCATTTGCTAGTGCTAGTTTGTATAAAACAAGCACAATACAAATTCTAGGTTTCCTCAGAAGAGGGGTGACATCCTAGCAGGGTTAACTAAAGCAACTCTTTCTTGATGTAGATTCTTTTACAGATCATGTTGTTGGCCACATGGAAACCCCTAGCATTTGCTAGTGCTAACAATTGCATAAGCAAGCACAAAAGCAATACTAGTAGTTCCCAAGTGATAGGTATTGTTTGAATTCGTGGAGGGGTCATCTGAGTACAGGCTGAGAATCGCCAATGAACCTCAAGCATTTGCTAGTGCTAGCAATTTAAGTAGCAAGCACAGTGCAAATACTAGTAGCTCAGACGAGACCAAGATGTATTAAGCTTACCATATGTGGACACAAGGATATTGTCAATGTTGATAGTCCCCGTCAACCCCTAGCATCTGCTAGTGCTAGCATATGAGAAAGCAAGCACAGTGCAAATACTAGTAGTCTACATAGGTGTGAATTGATGAGCACATTGGTGATAATCGACCGAGCAAGTATACATACTTGAAAATGACTTTTTGGTCTTGTTTCTGGATGTTAACATGTGTCGATGTTCCCCTGAACAACCCTAGCATTTGCTAGTGCTAGTTTGTATAAAACAAGCACAATACAAATTCTAGGTTTCCTCAGAAGAGGGGTGACATCCTAGCAGGGTTAACTAAAGCAACTCTTTCTTGATGAAGATTCTTTTAGAGGTCATGTTGTTGGCCACATGGAAACCCCTAGCATTTGCTAGTGCTAACAATTGCGTAAGCAAGCACAAAAGCAATACTAGTAGTTCCCAAGTGATAGGTATTGTTTGAATTCGTGGAGGGGTCATCTGAGTACAGGCTGAGAATCGCCAATGAACCTCAAGCATTTGCTAGTGCTAGCAATTAAAGTAGCAAGCACAGTGCAAATACTAGTAGCTCAGAGGAGACCAAGATGTATTAAGCTTACCATATGTGGACACAAGGATATTGTCACTGTTGATAGTCCCCGTCAACCTCCAGCATCTGCTAGTGCTAGCATATGAGAAAGCAAGCACAGTGCAAATACTAGTAGTCTACATAGGTGTGAATTGATGAGCACATTGGTGATAATCGACCGAGCAAGTATACTTACTTGAAAATGACTTTTTGGTCTTGTTTCTGGATGTTATCATGTGTCGATGTTCCCCTGAACAACCCTAGCATTTGCTAGTGCTAGTTTGTATAAAACAAGCACAATACAAATTCTAGGTTTCCTCAGAAGAGGGGTGACATCCTAGCAGGGTTAACTAAAGCAACTCTTTCTTGATGAAGATTCTTTTAGAGGTCATGTTGTTGGCCACATGGAAACCCCTAGCATTTGCTAGTGCTAACAATTGCATAAGCAAGCACAAAAGCAATACTAGTAGTTCCCAAGTGATAGGTATTGTTTGAATTCGTGGAGGGGTCATCTGAGTACAGGCTGAGAATCGCCAATGAACCTAAAGCATTTGCTAGTGCTAGCAATTTAAGTAGCAAGCACAGTGCAAATACTAGTAGCTCAGAGGAGACCAAGATGTATTAAGCTTACCATATGTGGATACAAAGATATTGTCAATGTTGATAGTCCCCGTCAACCTCCAGCATCTGCTAGTGCTAGCATATGAGAAAGCAAGCACAGTGCAAATACTAGTAGTCCACATAGGTGTGAATTGATGAGCACATTGGTGATAATCGACCGAGCAAGTATACTTACTTGAAAATGTCTTTTTGGTCTTGTTTCTGGATGTTATCATGTGTCGATGTTCCCCTGAACAACCCTAGCATTTGCTAGTGCTAGTTTGTATAAAACAAGCACAATACAAATTCTAGGTTTCCTCAGAAGAGGGGTGACATCCTAGCAGGGTTAACTAAAGCAACTCTTTCTTGATGAAGATTCTTTTAGAGGTCATGTTGTTGGCCACATGGAAACCCCTAGCATTTGCTAGTGCTAACAATTGCATAAGCAAGCACAAAAGCAATACTAGTAGTTCCCAAGTGATAGGTATTGTTTGAATTCGTGGAGGGGTCATCTGAGTACAGGCTGAGAATCGCCAATGAACCTCAAGCATTTGCTAGTGCTTGCAATTTAAGTAGCAAGCACAGTGCAAATACTAGTAGCTCAGAGGAGACCAAGATGTATTAAGCTTACCATATGTGGGTACAAAGCTATTGTCAATGTTGATAGTCCCCGTCAACCTCCAGCATCTGCTAGTGCTAGCATATGAGAAAGCAAGCACAGTGCAAATACTAGTAGTCTACATAGGTGTGAATTGATGAGCACATTGGTGATAATCGACCGAGCAAGTATACTTACTTGAAAATGTCTTTTTGGTCTTCTTTCTGGATGTCATCATGTGTCGATGTTCCCCTGAACAACCCTAGCATTTGCTAGTGCTAGTTTGTATAAAACAAGCACAATACAAATTCTAGGTTTCCTCAGAAGACAGGTGACATCCTAGCAGGGTTAACTAAAGCAACTCTTTCTTGATGTAGATTCTTTTCCAGATCATGTTGTTGGCCACGTGGAAACCCCTAGCATTTGCTAGTGCTAACAATTGCATAAGCAAGCACAAAAGCAATACTAGTAGTTCCCAAGTGATAGGTATTGTTTGAATTCGTGGAGGGGTCATCTGAGTACAGGCTGAGAATCGCCAATGAAGCTCAAGCATTTGCTAGTGCTAGCAATTTAAGTAGCAAGCACAGTGCAAATACTAGTAGCTCAGACGAGACCAAGATGTATTAAGTTTATCATATGTGGGTACAAGGATATTGTCAATGTTGATAGTCCCCGTCAACCCCTAGCATCTGCTAGTGCTAGCATATGAGAAAGCAAGCACAGTGCAAATACTAGTAGTCTACATAGGTGTGAATTGATGAGCACATTGGTGATAATCGACTGAGCAAGTATACATACTTGAAAATGACTTTTTGGTCTTCTTTCTGGATGTTAACATGTGTCGATGTTCCCCTGAACAACCCTAGCATTTGCTAGTGCTAGTTTGTATAAAACAAGCACAATACAAATTTTAGGTTTCCTCAGAAGAGGGGTGACATCCTAGCAGGGTTAACTAAAGCAACTCTTTCTTGATGAAGATTCTTTTAGAGGTCATGTTGTTGGCCACATGGAAACCCCTAGCATTTGCTAGTGCTAACAATTGCGTAAGCAAGCACAAAAGCAATACTAGTAGTTCCCAAGTGATAGGTATTGTTTGAATTCGTGGAGGGGTCATCTGAGTACAGGCTGAGAATCGCCAATGAACCTCAAGCATTTGCTAGTGCTAGCAATTTAAGTAGCAAGCACAGTGCAAATACTAGTAGCTCAGAGGAGACCAAGATGTATTAAGCTTACCATATGTGGGTACAAGGATATTGTCAATGTTGATAGTCCCCGTCAACCCCTAGCATCTGCTAGTGCTAGCATATGAGAAAGCAAGCACAGTGCAAATACTAGTAGTCTACATAGGTGTGAATTGATGAGCACATTGGTGATAATCGACCGAGCAAGTATACATACTTGAAAATGTCTTTTTGGTCTTGTTTCTGGATGTTAACATGTGTCGATGTTCCCCTGAACAACCCTAGCATTTGCTAGTGCTAGTTTGTATAAAACAAGCACAATACAAATTTTAGGTTTCCTCAGAAGAGGGGTGACATCCTAGCAGGGTTAACTAAAGCAACTCTTTCTTGATGAAGATTCTTTTAGAGGTCATGTTGTTGGCCACATGGAAACCCCTAGCATTTGCTAGTGCTAACAATTGCGTAAGCAAGCACAAAAGCAATACTAGTAGTTCCCAAGTGATAGGTATTGTTTGAATTCGTGGAGGGGTCATCTGAGTACAGGCTGAGAATCGCCAATGAACCTCAAGCATTTGCTAGTGCTAGCAATTTAAGTAGCAAGCACAGTGCAAATACTAGTAGCTCAGAGGAGACCAAGATGTATTAAGCTTACCATATGTGGATACAAGGATATTGTCACTGTTGATAGTCCCCGTCAACCTCCAGCATCTGCTAGTGCTAGCATATGAGAAAGCAAGCACAGTGCAAATACTAGTAGTCTACATAGGTGTGAATTGATGAGCACATTGGTGATAATCGACCGAGCAAGTATACTTACTTGAAAATGACTTTTTGGTCTTCTTTCTGGATGTCATCATGTGTCGATGTTCCCCTGAACAACCCTAGCATTTGCTAGTGCTAGTTTGTATAAAACAAGCACAATACAAATTCTAGGTTTCCTCAGAAGAGGGGTGACATCCTAGCAGGGTTAACTAAAGCAACTCTTTCTTGATGTAGATTCTTTTACAGATCATGTTGTTGGCCACATGGAAACCCCTAGCATTTGCTAGTGCTAACAATTGCATAAGCAAGCACAAAAGCAATACTAGTAGTTCCCAAGTGATAGGTATTGTTTGAATTCGTGGAGGGGTCATCTGAGTACAGGCTGAGAATCGCCAATGAACCTCAAGCATTTGCTAGTGCTAGCAATTTAAGTAGCAAGCACAGTGCAAATACTAGTAGCTCAGAGGAGACCAAGATGTATTAAGCTTATCATATGTGGATACAAGGATATTGTCACTGTTGATAGTCCCCGTCAACCTCCAGCATCTGCTAGTGCTAGCATATGAGAAAGCAAGCACAGTGCAAATACTAGTAGTCTACATAGGTGTGAATTGATGAGCACATTGGTGATAATCGACCGAGCAAGTATACTTACTTGAAAATGACTTTTTGGTCTTCTTTCTGGATGTCATCATGTGTCGATGTTCCCCTGAACAACCCTAGCATTTGCTAGTGCTAGTTTGTATAAAACAAGCACAATACAAATTCTAGGTTTCCTCAGAAGAGGGGTGACATCCTAGCAGGGTTAACTAAAGCAACTCTTTCTTGATGTAGATTCTTTTACAGATCATGTTGTTGGCCACATGGAAACCCCTAGCATTTGCTAGTGCTAACAATTGCATAAGCAAGCACAAAAGCAATACTAGTAGTTCCCAAGTGATAGGTATTGTTTGAATTCGTGGAGGGGTCATCTGAGTACAGGCTGAGAATCGCCAATGAACCTCAAGCATTTGCTAGTGCTAGCAATTTAAGTAGCAAGCACAGTGCAAATACTAGTAGCTCAGAGGAGACCAAGATGTATTAAGCTTATCATATGTGGATACAAGGATATTGTCACTGTTGATAGTCCCCGTCAACCTCCAGCATCTGCTAGTGCTAGCATATGAGAAAGCAAGCACAGTGCAAATACTAGTAGTCTACATAGGTGTGAATTGATGAGCACATTGGTGATAATCGACCGAGCAAGTATACTTACTTGAAAATGACTTTTTGGTCTTCTTTCTGGATGTCATCATGTGTCGATGTTCCCCTGAACAACCCTAGCATTTGCTAGTGCTAGTTTGTATAAAACAAGCACAATACAAATTCTAGGTTTCCTCAGAAGAGGGGTGACATCCTAGCAGGGTTAACTAAAGCAACTCTTTCTTGATGTAGATTCTTTTACAGATCATGTTGTTGGCCACATGGAAACCCCTAGCATTTGCTAGTGCTAACAATTGCATAAGCAAGCACAAAAGCAATACTAGTAGTTCCCAAGTGATAGGTATTGTTTGAATTCGTGGAGGGGTCATCTGAGTACAGGCTGAGAATCGCCAATGAAGCTCAAGCATTTGCTAGTGCTAGCAATTTAAGTAGCAAGCACAGTGCAAATACTAGTAGCTCAGAGGAGACCAAGATGTATTAAGCTTACCATATGTGGGTACAAGGATATTGTCAATGTTGATAGTCCCCGTCAACCCCTAGCATCTGCTAGTGCTAGCATATGAGAAAGCAAGCACAGTGCAAATACTAGTAGTCTACATAGGTGTGAATTGATGAGCACATTGGTGATAATCGACCGAGCAAGTATACATACTTGAAAATGTCTTTTTGGTCTTCTTTCTGGATGTCATCATGTGTCGATGTTCCCCTGAACAACCCTAGCATTTGCTAGTGCTAGTTTGTATAAAACAAGCACAATACAAATTCTAGGTTTCCTCAGAAGACAGGTGACATCCTAGCAGGGTTAACTAAAGCAACTCTTTCTTGATGTAGATTCTTTTCCAGATCATGTTGTTGGCCACGTGGAAACCCCTAGCATTTGCTAGTGCTAACAATTGCATAAGCAAGCACAAAAGCAATACTAGTAGTTCCCAAGTGATAGGTATTGTTTGAATTCGTGGAGGGGTCATCTGAGTACAGGCTGAGAATCGCCAATGAAGCTCAAGCATTTGCTAGTGCTAGCAATTTAAGTAGCAAGCACAGTGCAAATACTAGTAGCTCAGACGAGACCAAGATGTATTAAGTTTATCATATGTGGGTACAAGGATATTGTCAATGTTGATAGTCCCCGTCAACCCCTAGCATCTGCTAGTGCTAGCATATGAGAAAGCAAGCACAGTGCAAATACTAGTAGTCTACATAGGTGTGAATTGATGAGCACATTGGTGATAATCGACCGAGCAAGTATACTTACTTGAAAATGACTTTTTGGTCTTCTTTCTGGATGTCATCATGTGTCGATGTTCCCCTGAACAACCCTAGCATTTGCTAGTGCTAGTTTGTATAAAACAAGCACAATACAAATTCTAGGTTTCCTCAGAAGAGGGGTGACATCCTAGCAGGGTTAACTAAAGCAACTCTTTCTTGATGTAGATTCTTTTACAGATCATGTTGTTGGCCACATGGAAACCCCTAGCATTTGCTAGTGCTAACAATTGCATAAGCAAGCACAAAAGCAATACTAGTAGTTCCCAAGTGATAGGTATTGTTTGAATTCGTGGAGGGGTCATCTGAGTACAGGCTGAGAATCGCCAATGAACCTCAAGCATTTGCTAGTGCTAGCAATTTAAGTAGCAAGCACAGTGCAAATACTAGTAGCTCAGAGGAGACCAAGATGTATTAAGCTTATCATATGTGGATACAAGGATATTGTCACTGTTGATAGTCCCCGTCAACCTCCAGCATCTGCTAGTGCTAGCATATGAGAAAGCAAGCACAGTGCAAATACTAGTAGTCTACATAGGTGTGAATTGATGAGCACATTGGTGATAATCGACCGAGCAAGTATACTTACTTGAAAATGACTTTTTGGTCTTCTTTCTGGATGTCATCATGTGTCGATGTTCCCCTGAACAACCCTAGCATTTGCTAGTGCTAGTTTGTATAAAACAAGCACAATACAAATTCTAGGTTTCCTCAGAAGAGGGGTGACATCCTAGCAGGGTTAACTAAAGCAACTCTTTCTTGATGTAGATTCTTTTACAGATCATGTTGTTGGCCACATGGAAACCCCTAGCATTTGCTAGTGCTAACAATTGCATAAGCAAGCACAAAAGCAATACTAGTAGTTCCCAAGTGATAGGTATTGTTTGAATTCGTGGAGGGGTCATCTGAGTACAGGCTGAGAATCGCCAATGAACCTCAAGCATTTGCTAGTGCTAGCAATTTAAGTAGCAAGCACAGTGCAAATACTAGTAGCTCAGAGGAGACCAAGATGTATTAAGCTTATCATATGTGGATACAAGGATATTGTCACTGTTGATAGTCCCCGTCAACCTCCAGCATCTGCTAGTGCTAGCATATGAGAAAGCAAGCACAGTGCAAATACTAGTAGTCTACATAGGTGTGAATTGATGAGCACATTGGTGATAATCGACCGAGCAAGTATACTTACTTGAAAATGACTTTTTGGTCTTCTTTCTGGATGTCATCATGTGTCGATGTTCCCCTGAACAACCCTAGCATTTGCTAGTGCTAGTTTGTATAAAACAAGCACAATACAAATTCTAGGTTTCCTCAGAAGAGGGGTGACATCCTAGCAGGGTTAACTAAAGCAACTCTTTCTTGATGTAGATTCTTTTACAGATCATGTTGTTGGCCACATGGAAACCCCTAGCATTTGCTAGTGCTAACAATTGCATAAGCAAGCACAAAAGCAATACTAGTAGTTCCCAAGTGATAGGTATTGTTTGAATTCGTGGAGGGGTCATCTGAGTACAGGCTGAGAATCGCCAATGAACCTCAAGCATTTGCTAGTGCTAGCAATTTAAGTAGCAAGCACAGTGCAAATACTAGTAGCTCAGAGGAGACCAAGATGTATTAAGCTTATCATATGTGGATACAAGGATATTGTCACTGTTGATAGTCCCCGTCAACCTCCAGCATCTGCTAGTGCTAGCATATGAGAAAGCAAGCACAGTGCAAATACTAGTAGTCTACATAGGTGTGAATTGATGAGCACATTGGTGATAATCGACCGAGCAAGTATACTTACTTGAAAATGACTTTTTGGTCTTCTTTCTGGATGTCATCATGTGTCGATGTTCCCCTGAACAACCCTAGCATTTGCTAGTGCTAGTTTGTATAAAACAAGCACAATACAAATTCTAGGTTTCCTCAGAAGAGGGGTGACATCCTAGCAGGGTTAACTAAAGCAACTCTTTCTTGATGTAGATTCTTTTACAGATCATGTTGTTGGCCACATGGAAACCCCTAGCATTTGCTAGTGCTAACAATTGCATAAGCAAGCACAAAAGCAATACTAGTAGTTCCCAAGTGATAGGTATTGTTTGAATTCGTGGAGGGGTCATCTGAGTACAGGCTGAGAATCGCCAATGAACCTCAAGCATTTGCTAGTGCTAGCAATTTAAGTAGCAAGCACAGTGCAAATACTAGTAGCTCAGAGGAGACCAAGATGTATTAAGCTTATCATATGTGGATACAAGGATATTGTCACTGTTGATAGTCCCCGTCAACCTCCAGCATCTGCTAGTGCTAGCATATGAGAAAGCAAGCACAGTGCAAATACTAGTAGTCTACATAGGTGTGAATTGATGAGCACATTGGTGATAATCGACCGAGCAAGTATACTTACTTGAAAATGACTTTTTGGTCTTCTTTCTGGATGTCATCATGTGTCGATGTTCCCCTGAACAACCCTAGCATTTGCTAGTGCTAGTTTGTATAAAACAAGCACAATACAAATTCTAGGTTTCCTCAGAAGAGGGGTGACATCCTAGCAGGGTTAACTAAAGCAACTCTTTCTTGATGTAGATTCTTTTACAGATCATGTTGTTGGCCACATGGAAACCCCTAGCATTTGCTAGTGCTAACAATTGCATAAGCAAGCACAAAAGCAATACTAGTAGTTCCCAAGTGATAGGTATTGTTTGAATTCGTGGAGGGGTCATCTGAGTACAGGCTGAGAATCGCCAATGAAGCTCAAGCATTTGCTAGTGCTAGCAATTTAAGTAGCAAGCACAGTGCAAATACTAGTAGCTCAGAGGAGACCAAGATGTATTAAGCTTACCATATGTGGGTACAAGGATATTGTCAATGTTGATAGTCCCCGTCAACCCCTAGCATCTGCTAGTGCTAGCATATGAGAAAGCAAGCACAGTGCAAATACTAGTAGTCTACATAGGTGTGAATTGATGAGCACATTGGTGATAATCGACCGAGCAAGTATACTTACTTGAAAATGTCTTTTTGGTCTTGTTTCTGGATGTTATCATGTGTCGATGTTCCCCTGAACAACCCTAGCATTTGCTAGTGCTAGTTTGTATAAAACAAGCACAATACAAATTCTAGGTTTCCTCAGAAGAGGGGTGACATCCTAGCAGGGTTAACTAAAGCAACTCTTTCTTGATGAAGATTCTTTTAGAGGTCATGTTGTTGGCCACATGGAAACCCCTAGCATTTGCTAGTGCTAACAATTGCGTAAGCAAGCACAAAAGCAATACTTGTAGTTCCCAAGTGATAGGTATTGTTTGAATTCGTGGAGGGGTCATCTGAGTACAGGCTGAGAATCGCCAATGAACCTCAAGCATTTGCTAGTGCTAGCAATTTAAGTAGCAAGCACAGTGCAAATACTAGTAGCTCAGAGGAGACCAAGATGTATTAAGCTTACCATATGTGGATACAAGGATATTGTCACTGTTGATAGTCCCCGTCAACCTCCAGCATCTGCTAGTGCTAGCATATGAGAAAGCAAGCACAGTGCAAATACTAGTAGTCTACATAGGTGTGAATTGATGAGCACATTGGTGATAATCGACCGAGCAAGTATACTTACTTGAAAATGACTTTTTGGTCTTCTTTCTGGATGTCATCATGTGTCGATGTTCCCCTGAACAACCCTAGCATTTGCTAGTGCTAGTTTGTATAAAACAAGCACAATACAAATTCTAGGTTTCCTCAGAAGAGGGGTGACATCCTAGCAGGGTTAACTAAAGCAACTCTTTCTTGATGTAGATTCTTTTACAGATCATGTTGTTGGCCACATGGAAACCCCTAGCATTTGCTAGTGCTAACAATTGCATAAGCAAGCACAAAAGCAATACTAGTAGTTCCCAAGTGATAGGTATTGTTTGAATTCGTGGAGGGGTCATCTGAGTACAGGCTGAGAATCGCCAATGAACCTCAAGCATTTGCTAGTGCTAGCAATTTAAGTAGCAAGCACAGTGCAAATACTAGTAGCTCAGAGGAGACCAAGATGTATTAAGCTTACCATATGTGGGTACAAGGATATTGTCAATGTTGATAGTCCCCGTCAACCTCCAGCATCTGCTAGTGCTAGCATATGAGAAAGCAAGCACAGTGCAAATACTAGTAGTCTACATAGGTGTGAATTGATGAGCACATTGGTGATAATCGACCGAGCAAGTATACATGCTTGAAAATGTCTTTTTGGTCTTGTTTCTGGATGTTAACATGTGTCGATGTTCCCCTGAACAACCCTAGCATTTGCTAGTGCTAGTTTGTATAAAACAAGCACAATACAAATTTTAGGTTTCCTCAGAAGAGGGGTGACATCCTAGCAGGGTTAACTAAAGCAACTCTTTCTTGATGAAGATTCTTTTAGAGGTCATGTTGTTGGCCACATGGAAACCCCTAGCATTTGCTAGTGCTAACAATTGCGTCAGCAAGCACAAAAGCAATACTAGTAGTTCCCAAGTGATAGGTATTGTTTGAATTCGTGGAGGGGTCATCTGAGTACAGGCTGAGAATCGCCAATGAACCTCAAGCATTTGCTAGTGCTAGCAGTTTAAGTAGCAAGCACAGTGCAAATACTAGTAGCTCAGAGGAGACCAAGATGTATTAAGCTTACCATATGTGGGTACAAGGATATTGTCAATGTTGATAGTCCCCGTCAACCCCTAGCATCTGCTAGTGCTAGCATATGAGAAAGCAAGCACAGTGCAAATACTAGTAGTCTACATAGGTGTGAATTGATAAGCACATTGGTGATAATCGACCGAGCAAGTATACATACTTGAAAATGTCTTTTTGGTCTTGTTTCTGGATGTTAACATGTGTCGATGTTCCCCTGAACAACCCTAGCATTTGCTAGTGCTAGTTTGTATAAAACAAGCACAATACAAATTTTAGGTTTCCTCAGAAGAGGGGTGACATCCTAGCAGGGTTAACTAAAGCAACTCTTTCTTGATGAAGATTCTTTTAGAGGTCATGTTGTTGGCCACATGGAAACCCCTAGCATTTGCTAGTGCTAACAATTGCATAAGCAAGCACAAAAGCAATACTAGTAGTTCCCAAGTGATAGGTATTGTTTGAATTCGTGGAGGGGTCATCTGAGTACAGGCTGAGAATCGCCAATGAACCTCAAGCATTTGCTAGTGCTAGCAATTTAAGTAGCAAGCACAGTGCAAATACTAGTAGCTCAGAGGAGACCAAGATGTATTAAGCTTACCATATGTGGATACAAGGATATTGTCACTGTTGATAGTCCCCGTCAACCTCCAGCATCTGCTAGTGCTAGCATATGAGAAAGCAAGCACAGTGCAAATACTAGTAGTCTACATAGGTGTGAATTGATGAGCACATTGGTGATAATCGACCGAGCAAGTATACTTACTTGAAAATGACTTTTTGGTCTTCTTTCTGGATGTCATCATGTGTCGATGTTCCCCTGAACAACCCTAGCATTTGCTAGTGCTAGTTTGTATAAAACAAGCACAATACAAATTCTAGGTTTCCTCAGAAGAGGGGTGACATCCTAGAAGGGTTAACTAAAACAACTCTTTCTTGATGAAGATTCTTTTAGAGGTCATGTTGTTGGCCACATGGAAACCCCTAGCATTTACTAGTGCTAACAATTGCATAAGCAAGCACAAAAGCAATACTAGTAGTTCCCAAGTGATAGGTATTGTTTGAATTCGTGGAGGGGTCATCTGAGTACAGGCTGAGAATCGCCAATGAACCTCAAGCATTTGCTAGTGCTAGCAATTTAAGTAGCAAGCACAGTGCAAATACTAGTAGCTCAGAGGAGACCAAGATGTATTAAGCTTACCATATGTGGGTACAAGGATATTGTCAATGTTGATAGTCCCCGTCAACCCCTAGCATCTGCTAGTGCTAGCATATGAGAAAGCAAGCACAGTGCAAATACTAGTAGTCTACATAGGTGTGAATTGATGAGCACATTGGTGATAATCGACCGAGGAAGTATACTTACTTGAAAATGTCTTTTGATCATGTTTCTGGATGTTAACATGTGTCGATGTTCCCCTGAACAACCCTAGCATTTGCTAGTGCTAGTTTGTATAAAACAAGCAGAAAACAATTTCTAGGTTTCCTGAAGGTACTCTTTGTTGGAGAGTCTTTTAGAGGTTATGTTGATGGTTACATGGTAACCCCTAGCATTTGCTAGTTCAAACAATTGCATAAAGAAGCACAAAAGTAGTACTATTAGAACTTACTTACCAACAGCTGGTTATGTGTTCATCGTGGATACTTCCACACATATTTCTCTGGTGCATTTATACACATAAATCATTCATTTATGTAGATAGAGTGACGCGTTTCTTGTGTATAATTGGTGCAAACTGGAATACATTTGCCATCAAAAGAAATCCACAATGCTGTAGATACTTTTCGTGGTATCTTCGATTTGATTGTAAACGGGTAATTTCATTAGGTATAATTGTTAACTTGATGACGACACATGTATGGAGACAGAGGTGGGTCGCTACGCTTACATATGTTTTCTGTTGAAGACGGAGGTGATACTCTGTCCACGAAGTCTTGGATATGCCATACATATATATGTCCCCTCTTCACACCGTTGGGGACATGAGAAGCTTCTCATAGACGCTACTCCTCCTGACACTTATATTAAATAAAGGACACAGCCGACCTCTATAAACACGTTAACCCCTGAGATAGGGAATAAAACCTAATTCAATAGTTATTTGGATATAAAGATCAGATGGGGTGTTTCTAGACCTCCTTCTCCTGCTGCAGTTGTTCGTTAGTGCAGTGAGAATAGCAGGGTGTGGAGCAGGTATTTAATGTTACTGTTTTTAAAGCAGTTACACGGTCACAACGGTAGATAGTTGGAATAATTGTGTAATTAACCAGATAAATTGTCTTATCAAAGCTAGCTTGTCAATCAGTGTCTTGTTCCGGACAGCTCGTTAATTAGAGAGTTGTCTGTAAGCTTGTTAGTGCCACAGCAGAACATAGAAAAACATTGCCCAGACAATGAAAACTGTGGGGTGATTAAGAAAATACAATTTAGATAAGTTAAGTAGGTTTGGGCGACATCAAGCTAATTTGTGGAGGGAAAATAACGCAGTATTTTTACTCTATAAAAAAAATTAAAAAATCAGTATATTTAACTTGGAAAAAAAAAGAGAAGTATTTTTACGATCAAAACACAGCATATTTTACGATGAAAAACATATCACTACGAAAAAAAATCATATTTAGAATTTTTCTGGTGTCCCCCGCCGTGATATTGCTGGAATATTGCTAAAAGCGGCGTAAAACCATATTCACTCACTCATATTTAGAATTTAGATTTATATACCATTAATAAATAAATACATTTATGGTAGAATAATCATGTTTGTGATATACATGCAATTGTATCAGTTAATAGTATAAGTGATTATTCCTAAATGACTGATGTGTGTCATCCTGTCTTTCACTGTAACTATGCACAAATAAAATATTGTTGACGTCATGAAAAATCAATATTTTAATTATTTCCCCCATTTGACTCAGTGCAATAGTAATACTTATAGTTTGATATGGAAATATAGTGGGACAATAAACGTATACTGGTATTGCATAACATTACGTATGTCATTTTTCTCACTGTAAATCAACACTTACCAAGTATCTCCAAGACGGGCATTAAAAAAACTGTTACCTCTTACCTGATATTCTTATAACTGGACAACAGGACATTTCACCTGTGATTTACCCCTGTAGTTTACCTGTGTTACACCTGTGAGAACCCAACAGTGGCTATGTGGTGACATGACCCCCTCACTGTTCAGTTTTATACCCATGGACCATCGCAATCAATGTCACTTGGAAATAACATTAAAATTAAATTTAGTTAATTTTCTTAGCTGTCTAATTGGTGTTTTGTTCTGCTTCATTAGGTTCAGCCATCTCATTACTTATCTCGTTAATTAGCGGCCACCAATGTTTGTTGTAAACACGCTGGTGATGTATCTGTGTTGTTACAGCCAATGTTGTTGTTGTTGTAGTCAATGTTGTTGGTGTGTCATTAGTCAGCTTGTTGTACAGATTGACAGAGACCCATGGCCAGGGATTACAGAGAGGACTGATTCACGACGGATTATCGCCACTGCTGTTGTATCTGCGTTGTAACTTAACTGCTGTTAGCCCCAGTTCTGGCACGCTCCGGGATTAAAGTGTTTGCTATAAGTAAATTCACAATAACAATTGACACCAATGTGTTTGTTGATCTGGTTGAGATTTATTTTTGTTCGTTAGCATCAATGTCTGACAGAAATCTACGTTAGACTAACTATTTGTAAGAACATGTCAATATTTTCCTGTCTTCCACCTAACTTCAAAGTGCAATTTGTCTGTCTAGTTTCGGCCGTCAGTGATTCAATCCCCCAGACACATTGTGGACGGAATGGAAAAATATAAGATGTCCATGATTGAAAGAATAGTGCTTGTGCATTATTTCTTGTCGGGTAAATGAGACAATACAGATATCCCCGGTAAGAATTGGCTCCTTAGAACCTTTTCTTGTCGTAAGACACCCTGAATGGATCGGTGGTCAGACAGGGTGACTTGGTTGGTCGGGTGTCATCGTACCACAAGAGCGTGGAGCGTAGTTCATGATGTCAATCAATCTTTATTTCTCCAAACCACCCTCGGTGATAGAAGAGACCATAACTCAATGTGAGTTAAGACGGGGGTGTAGTGATCTAAACGGACACAAATTTGAAAGATTTATTAATCCTGAATGTTAATGTGTTTTTTTTCAATGAAAGCGCTTTACATTACCTATATACTTGCCCAAATTATACTAAGATTAGATCTGAAAGCTACTATTATGTTAATGGATATGACCTTCGAACCGTCCTGTTTGGTAACATCAGCCTAGCAAAGAAATACTGCTGAATATCGTTGACTCTGTACATCATTTCTTCTCTATGAGCAAAAGATTTGTCTAAGCATGCACTCTTATATATATATCGCTAACCACTGTTTACCTTTGATCTTCCACATATAACCGGAGTCTATACTACTGTATAATCATACTACTGCTGCTTGTTTGAATTGTGTTGGGGAGAGATATTTAGATAGGCTCTGCCTGTTTATCAATCCCCTTTCACTGTACCAAGTGGAAATAAATATTGTTTAAAAAATAAAATAAAATAACTCAATGTACATATCAACATAAGTTAGATCATATGACAAGAATGGTTTCGATGTACAACATAATCACAGAATTCTCGAATGATCTTAACACGTACATAAACAATCATGGTATATTGTGATAAATGTTTACTTTCACTCATATTTTTTACATTCATATAAATAAGGCCATACATAATACATTTAATTAATTTCCTGTTTTCTCTCCTTTTCGAATAAATAAAGTCCTTTCCATAAAAACCTATGCATAAAGCAGAGTGTGTTTATGAATCACATTGTTTATGAATTATGAATTTAAAGGTATAATGTAATTCACCAGCTGCTGCAGGAGAATCAGAGAGATATAGAGAATCTCACCCTCGTGTCTTTTGATATCGAGGCTTGCCGAGGATTTTTGCCACTTTTATCAACGAGTGTTGATATATTTGATGTCAAAAGACACGAGGGTGAGATTTTATTTATCATCCAACATCATTCTTCCAACTTTTTCAATTTGTAGACAATAATTAGCAGTGTCTTCAGTGTAAAAAGTACTGCTAACAGCTTCAGTAGCAGAGCCATTAGTGATGTCATTTGATTGTGACGTCATGGTAACCAGTGATGTCACAATGGTCTGCAAAGCGTTGTGATGTAATTTCATTGCAGCGATATCTACAGTTTAGATATCGCTTGATCTCATCCAAGTGATATCTCCTGTGGGAGCCAGTTTTGGATGATAAATCATGTTGTATCCCCTCGGGGTAGATGGTGGTTAGATGTTCAGAAGTGTATAATTGGAAAAGATACTGTTTTTGGTAATCTTTAAATAACTGATCATAATTGCCTTTAGAACTTGCTAATACTGATTTTCTCTAAGATTGATAAAACTGACCTCTTCAGATGATTTCTACTTGTGTTATAATCCAAAGAGTTGGAAAGTATTTGGTTTATGAAAATATTTAATCCACATGAATGGGGTATGATTTCGACTTTATAGAGCCAACTATTCCAGTATTTGATATTTTTAAGGATAATTACAGAGCGTTTAGCTTCACTTGCATCTGTTGTTTTATGCCAGAATGAAACATTTCGTTTGGATGCCTCAGTAGTTAAAGGTTCTCTTACAAGTTCCCCGAAATATGAGTTCTTAGTCCCCAATTTTAAGGAATGTTAAATGGAGGTCGAGGATTTCATAGCCCCAGACTTCTCCGCCATATGACAAACTTGGAACTATCATAACATCAAACGATTTCAAAAGACAGTCTAAAGGCAAGTATGATTTGAGTTCTTTTGCGGAGACAAAACACGGGCCTCATATGCAGTGTGTGTCAGTTGTTTCTTCGCAAAAGTAAATGTTCTATTTCTTTGTATTTTGATACCAAGATTAGTATAACAGTCTAAAATAGTCTCTACAAACTGAAAGGTTTCTTAATCTTGTTTGAAAGACAGCCACCAAAAACTACAATTATATTTTATTTAAATATTTACTTGTCGTCTCTGTTTAATGCAGTAGCTATGGTAAATGTTCAATGATGTTTGTAATGATCCATGATCCTCGCCAAATATCACTGCATACAATCACACTAGGAATCGTAAGAAATGACAATAAAGAATTCATATCGAAACCTTCCCATCCATGGTGTAGAAGTTTTAGCTCAACAAGGAAAATAGCGAAGGAGAAAGATTCTCTCCTCGACGCACGCCAATATGACTTGGGAAGTAATCTGACATTGAATCATCATAGATATACATGGCATACTATTATACATGTTTTAATGAGAGATAAATCTACCCTTGATTCCACATTTTAGTAATTTTGGACTAACTCCAATACACCAAAAGCTATCGAAGGCTTTCGAGAAATCAATAACAGCACAGAACAATTTTTTCTTCGAGGATTTCAAACTTTGCATTAACACAAATAGGTTCCCAACATTGGGGTTATCTTTCTGGAATACGGATTAAGTATCTGACATTATTTGATTTACTTCCACAAAAAATGTAAACCTTATGTTACAACACTGGTAAATACTTTTCAAATAGCTCATTACTGCAGTTAGGGTCCAGAGCATCACGTGTCTTCTTATATATTGGTTTTATTATTCCTGTGACCCAAGACGATGGCATGTGTCCAGGACAAGATTGATTAAGTTTGTGTATAATGGCCCGAGGAATTCAAAGGAGTCGTCGAGACATTGGTTTAGAAGGAGATCAATCGAATGTCTGGTCTGGTCATTATTTAAAAGGGGCAACAAACAAACAATACAACTCAATTAAACTTGTTGTTAAGTGTTGGTTTCATTTATATTGTCGCGCACTTAAAAGCCTTTTTATACGTTTCAAATGGTCGACAAACGACATATTTTAACTTTACCTTGTCGCATTGTCGGTAAAAGTAAAACACATTCAAAGCGCGACACTGAAATGGTCAAAATGTCGCGTTGTCGCTTGTCACTCTTTGGTTAATTATGATTATTTTTTTGTAATGGCGACAACAAATCGACAATATTCCTCCTAGCATTCCATATCGTTTGTTCTTGAAAATAAAGTCGTGGATTGGTATACATAGAATCTCACCCGAGTGTCTTTGGATATCAAATATATCTACACCAGCTGATAAAAATGATGAATAATGATAAAAAACCTCCGAGGCCCTCGGAGGCAAATTATTAAAGTTTTAAATTCTTTTTGTGAACTAGCGCCAATGCGTCCGAGCGTCCGTGCATGACAATAATTTACTCGTATAGTGTTGACACGGGGCAATATAGACTCCCAGCATACCATGCATTTCGTCGCAAATGGGGACTGGATGGGTAGAGCGAGGTCTGATTGTGTAACATCATACCCAAACGACACTGGTCGCTGCTCATGCTACGAATCACTGTTTTTTCCCCAGGTCCAGACGGAAGTACGGGTGACCCAGTCGTCTATGGGGCCGCAATTCGCTTGCAGAGTTGCGTCCCTTGGGCATGCCAGAGATCTATGATTGTGGGTTCGAATCCCGTTTCTCTCAGGTTATGTTACTGAGATTATGAGCACAATACCCGTTTCACTAAAGGGGAAAACGTCTGAGACCTGCATCGCTTTCCTCCCACATTAAGCTGACACGCCGCGATATAACTGGAATACTGTTCAAAGGGGCGTTCAACGGAACTCACCCACAAACTCAGGTCAAGACTCGATTTGTTACAAGATTTTACTGTGCCCGCTGGGAACACGCGATATGAAACACATCTTATAAAGCGAATTGGGGCGATGGGGTAGCTTAGTAGTTTAAGTGTGGGCTATTCTCGCCGAAGAACCGGGTTCGAATCCTAAAATGGGTCGAATGTGTAAAGTCTTTTCTGGTTTCTCCCGCCATGATATTGCTGGAAGTTTGCGAAAGGCGATGTGAGACCTCACTTTCTGATCACTGTCAGAAGAATGTTTGAGACAGTTCTAACATTAAAACAAAACTTTCTTTATCACATGACTGTACCACACCCATCATCTCGGTGTGTTTACTGGCAGTGATGTGCTTGGGTGTTGTCATAGTGGCTGACGATGTATAATTATGTCAGTGTTGTCACAGTTTCCGATGTTGTGACAGAAGTTAGCGTTGTTTCAGCGACGGCAGTAACGACACAGCGTGTTGTCCACATTGACTTGGAGACGACGTGTGTGTACTGTGCCCCGAGTGACGTTTAGACACTTTCAGGATAAAGATATACGATAGCCTAATTATTGAATATGGGTCGTGACAACACGTTAATCTGATTTAGATCTGATTTGTTGATGCGGTTTGTTGCACGCTCTGTGTTGTTTTGAACTTGTCAGTTAAGCCTTCAACAAAAAAATTGTCTTTATTTTTTAAACTAGTAGTTAATTTTGGCATATCCTTTCGGATGACCAACACGAAACAAGTAAATCAAGGTAAATGGCTGAGCCCCGTTCCACAAAGCGCTCGGAGCGCAACGACTGTCGTAACGTCAATACTTGAACATAGATTAGCGATAGTCGTCGAGCTGAGGTCGCGTTTTGGAACGAGACCCTGCATATTTGAATGAACCAGACACACCCGCCTGTAAACATCGGGACATTTAAATATAACCAGAAAAATATACATTCATTTTGTAAAGAGGTGTTAAAGTATGTCGTTATAACAAGCATTATTTTGCAAAGTAGACACAATTTATGGATAACAACTTCTTTAATACTGTAAGGGCGACGTTTCGGTATAGATCCTTTTACCGTTGTTAACATAAGGATCTATACCGAAACACTATATACAGTATTAAAGAAGTTGTTATCCATAAATTGTGTCTACTTTGTCATCCGTCAACTTCTAAGTAATGTACAATGTATGAAGCCCATTTCTGGTGTCCCTCGCCGTGATATTGCTGGAATATTGCTAAAACCGGCGTAAAACCATACTCACTCACTCACTCTAACGTCTAAGTGAGTGAGTGAGTGAGTATGGTTTTACGCCGCTTTTCACACATTGTACCCATGTCGGGAATCGAACCCGGGTCTTCGGCGTGACGAGCGAACGCTTTAACCACTAGGCTACCCGACCGCCCCCACTCACTCTAAGTAATGCCTATCAAACATTTCAACCATCATTTTTTCCCGTAAGTTTGTTTTAAATGTAATGGGGGTTAGGGCAGTCGTAACTCTACGATTACCTGATTAGTATCAGATATATCATCATATGTATTATCAAATAAATACATGATGTATTATGATATGTATCTGATGTAATACCAGATACGCCATCAGATGCATTATCCGATTAGTACTGATGTATTATCTGCTTTGTTATCAGATGTATTGCCCGATGTGTTATCAGATGTATAATCTGATTATTATCTGATGTGTTATGTAATGCACTATGGCCTGATGATTGACCTGATTATTATCGCCAGGTCCCATGTCGCGTTGTCCACGTGGCCCGTGGGGCCAAGCTGCGCGACTTCATGGACCAGATCTACTCGCACTTCCGTGATGTCGGGGCTCCAGTCATGATGGGTAAGGACACCTATACCTGGCCTGTTTCCTTACACAAGGACCAGAGTTTTCATTAATGGATTTGTCTCTTATATATAAACGTGATAATTGTGCTCCAGAGTATTAATTATATGCTTTGTTTGTTTGGTGTTTAACGCTGCACTCAGCAATATTCCAGCTATATGACAACGGTTTGTAAATAATCGAGTCTGGACCAGACAATACCATGATTTACATCATGAGCATCTATCTACGCAATTGGTACACGAAGACATGCATCAACCAAGTCAGCAAGTCTGACCACCCGATCCCGTAAGTCGCCTCTTACAACGACCTATTCTCAACCAAGATCTTCAGGGGTCTAGTTATATGCACTCGAAGTGTTAACTTAACGAAGGTCATTAGTTGGTTAGAGGCAAAACCAGCTTTTTATTTATCAAATCTACCAAATCACATCGAGAAATCCTTCATTAAGTTTACCGCCTGTTATCATGAGCTTCTTTCTTGAAGAACACAGTTTCTCTTGCGTACAGGTGGCGACACGGATGCTTCCTCCAAGGGCATTGTGGGAGCATGTAGAGATCCACCCAGTTTGCTTGTAGTGGTAAGTACATACACATCTTCAATATCTTTAAAACATCAAAATACATATAACAAGAGTTTCCGTTATCGTTTGCAATAATTTTATTCTGACGGGAAGAACGGGTGGTCCAGTCGTCTAAGGTGCCGGAATTAGGCGTGCCAGAAACCTAGGACTGTGGGTTCGAGTGTGTAAGTGAGTTTGGTTTACTGCCCATTTGAACATTATTTCAGTTATATCACAGTGTGCCAGCTTGATGTGGGAGGTAAACTTAAAGTGATGCTGGTCTTCGCCGGTTGGTAAAATCCACGTGCGCTGGCGTGGTTCTAACAAACTTAGAAATATGATCTGGAATTTGTTTCCGATTTTTCATGTAATCCGAATACTTTTGCGGGATCCCCACTGCTATGGTGCTGGTGTCTTTGTTACAGGATCCTCTCTGCTATGGTGCTGGTGTCTAGTTCTACATATTGTCTGTTACAGGATCCTCTCTGCTATGGCGGTGGTGTCTAGTTCTACCTATTGTCTGTTACAGGATCCTCACTGCTATGGCGCTGGTGTCTAGTTCTGCATATTGTCTGTTACAGGATCCTCACTGCTATGGCGCTGGTGTCTAGTTCTACCTATTGTCTGTTACAGGATCCTCACTGCTATGGAGCTGGTGTCTAGTTCTACATATTGTCTGTAACAGGATCCTTACGGCTATGGCGGTGGTGTCTAGTTCTACATATTGTCTGTAACAGGATCCTTACGGCTATGGCGGTGGTGTCTAGTTCTACATATTGTCTGTAACAGGATCCTTACGGCTATGGCGGTGGTGTCTAGTTCTACATATTGTCTGTTACAGGATCCTCACTGCTATGGAGCTGGTGTCTTTGTTACAGGATCCTCTCTGCTATGGCGGTGGTGTCTAGTTCTACCTATTGTCTGTTACAGGATCCTCACTGCTATGGCGCTGGTGTCTAGTTCTACATATTGTCTGTTACAGGATCCTCACTGCTATGGAGGTGGTGTCTAGTTCTACCTATTGTCTGTTACAGGATCCTCACTGCTATGGAGGTGGTGTCTAGTTCTACATATTGTCTGTTACAGTATCCCCACTGCTATGGAGCTGGTGTCTAGTTCTACATATTGTCTGTTACAGGATCCTCACTGCTATGGAGGTGGTGTCTAGTTCTACCTATTGTCTGTTACAGGATACTCACTGCTATGGCGCTGGTGTCTAGTTCTACATATTGTCTGTTACAGGATCCTTACGGCTATGGAGGTGGTGTCTAGTTCTACCTATTGTCTGTTACAGGATCCCCACTTCTATGGAGCTGGCATCACACGACATCAACTGCAGGAGAAGTGCTGGGTCAAATGGGTGTCACTGGAGAACTTCTGTCAGGAATCATTCTACAATCTGTGTATGCCAGTAAAACTTGACAAGTCTTGACCAATAAATGATGAGGTTTTTATGTGGTTATTAATTCCTACAGTCCTGTAAGTTATTCCGCAGTTGTTCAGCAGGATGTAATGTGAACCGCCAGCTTCTGTGACAAACGACCGGCTCTGTGGTCAAGTGGTAGAGCGCCTGGAGAGCTGGGGTTCAATCCCTGTCCGCGTCCTGCCTAAAGACGTTAAAAGATGGTTCTTGTTGTTACCCTGCCTGGCGCTCAGCATTAAGGGGCTAAAACAAGACTGGTCGGCTCCGAGTCAGTAAACAGTGTGGGATAATCATGTTAAACTGTGGCACAGTTGGCAAGTGCTATAAAATCGGAATGAGTCTGGAATGAGGGAGGGGCAAGAGGAGAGAGGGATGTATGTAGCTAAATAAGTGCAATTATCTTAAACACGACGTTAAACCCCATTTCACCTCACCTCACCTCTGTGACAAACATGTATTATTGGAGGATGCCTTTAGAACTTTCCAGCTTCGATGTACCGGTACACCTTATTTGATCGGTGGTTCCCTGTATGTCCAGCACAGAGAGGAAAGAGAAACACAACAATTATCTTGTTATAACCAGTTTATTCCAGTCAAATGTTGACTGCCTTAAATAGCTGCCGACAGTTAACAGCCAAGCTTTCTAACCAGTGGAGATTTCACTTGTCTATATACATGTTTAGAGACAACAACTTTAACATTCATGAATTAATTTTTAACTCTTTTGGCACAATTATTTTCAACAAAAAGTGGAGACAGATGGGACTGAAGAGGTAATCTAGTAGTGTTATGACAAGCAGCATATATAATAAACAGTTATGGCACAATTTCAAAATGATTCTGCTAGACGATATACTATTCACAAAAGGCAAAATGGAATTCATATTGAACTTTTGTACCCATGTGCAACATATGACAACTCCTTGCCAGTCAAATGCTACAAGATTCACTGTAAACATAATAACTTCTGCTTGCTATTCAAACATCACTTATCCCATAACAAAAAATACTGAATGGCCACTAGATAGTACTCACTCACATATCAAACATAAACAAATTCCATACAAACTGATTTTCAGGTCAGTGTTTCTATTTTTCTTCTATCGTTCGGAGAATGTTCACACTGTGAAATCGACTACCGGTACCTGTAAGTGCAGATGACTACTTGAGCAAACTTAAGCCTGTTGAAACATAAGACAGCTTTTCTCCAAACACTTACATGAAAGTGCGCAGGTTGGAATCATCTTCCAGGTGCATTAACTGGAGGTTTTATGGTACAGAGACTCCAGGTACATTATATGGAGGCTCCAGATAAATGATACAGAGGCTCCAGGTTAATGGTATGGAGATACAGAGATACGGAGATACATAGGCTCCAATAAGGCTCCAGGGGTACATGATATGAAGGCTCTATGATAAAAGATTCCTGATGCATGGTACAGAGGCTCCAGGTACAGAGGCTCCAGGTACACGATGCGGAAGCAGACACAGAGGATCTCCAATAAGGCTCCAGGGGTTCATGACATGAAGGCTCCATGATAAAAGATTCTAGATGCATGGAACAGAGATTCCAGGTACACGATACTGAGACAGACACACAGGACCCCTGACAATGCTCCAGGTACATTATACAAAGCCTCTATCAGCTCTATAATGATATGTTTGCATCTCTCTGGGAATTCAATCACCTTGGAACAATGATGCTGTCATCCTTAGCACATTAAACATACAACATTCACTCTGTCTGAACACCTACAATAATCCAACATCATTCATGGAGAAGTGATCCAGTAATGAGCAAAATCTAACAAAATATTCAAGGATAACAAAAACTGTATAATACATGTACCAAACAAACAAAATAACAGCATCAGCAAATGATTAGGGAAACAAGATGAAAATAAGAAAATAATACACAACAAAAACTCCATGCATGGCATGAGTGAGTGAGTGAGTGAGTTGGGTTTAACGCCGCTTTTAACAGTTTTCCAGTTATATCACGGCGTGTCAGCTTAATGTGGGAGGAAAGCCCGAAGTGATGCAGGTCTCAGACGTTTACCACTTCGGTGAAACCCACGAGCACGGGTATGGTGCTGACAAACCTAGAAACATAATCGGGGCGAACCGGGATTCGAACCCACAATCATAGGTTTCTGGCGTGTCCAAGGGACGCAACTCTGCACAGCGAATCGCGGCGCCTTAGACGACTGGGCCACCCGTGCCCCCGCATGGCATGAGGAGTGTATGTGGAGACGAGAACTTCCCGGCAGTGACGATCTGAAGCCAAAAGCCAACAACAACTTCAAGGTCACAACAGGAAGACATACCATTGTATTTTAAAACTTACGCAGTGTTAATAGCTGGGAAACTTGTCAAGCCAGACTGGATAGGATAATCAAAGATTACCAATAATCACTGTTCAGGCTAAAATATAAATTATTACTGGCCATGGACTAACGGAGTGGCAGCTATTTCGCACAATGAATGTCAGTAATGTAGAATACGCACAAAATATTACTTCTTACTTTTGTGAATGAGTTTTGTGGGTATGGTTTTACGCCATTTTTAGCCCTATTTCTGCAGTATGGCAGCTGGGAACACCAGAAATAGGCTTCATACATTGTACCCATGCGGGGAATCGAACCTGGGTCTACTCCCCCACCCCTACTTTTGTGTATTGTGTTTACTTTTCTTTGTGCTGGAAGGCGTGTTCTATCCAGTCCGAGGTTTAGTGTTTTTGTTCATGCAGGACTATACTTTTATACTTCATGCAGTAGTCGTCTAGTACAGCAAGACATATAAAAGTATCAATTTAACACAAGCAAGTCAGAAATCAAAGTTAAATATTTTGAATATTTGAAAAATATCGATCCCCATAAAATTTGAAATTTAAAATTCCATGCTTGATGTCCACCATTCCAAAGAACAAGTCAGAAAGTGATATATATATAGGGGTATACATGATGACCTGATCAGAAAAGTACTAAACTAAACTGCTTGATTACAGGATCTGACAGTCAGCACTGTCATTGCAGGTCTAACATACACAAATATTCCAACAAATACAGGTGTTAGATTATGTCTCACAAACCCATCACCAAACACGGTACCTTGATTACAAATATCATACATACCTGTCCCTCAATAGTTCAATACAGGAAGTAAGAACTATCTATTGATACACTACAGTAGAACCTGTGTAAACCACACTCCTTTGGGATGCAAATTATAGTTTGGATTAGACAGAAGACTCATTATGTCCTGTGACTAAAGTTGATAGCAAAAGACCAGAAGTAGGAAACCTGTCTTTTCAAGAAGTTTAAGAACACCTGATTTTTTCACATGACTATAGTTAATCTGTCGTGCCATGATCAGGTGTTACTTAACTTCTTTCGAGCAATATATGTGACCAAAGAGATATCACTTGCAAGCCCTGACACAGGGTTTTGAAAAGGAGGGGTACATCTTGTGATCTGACAATTTGTGTTCTGTAATCGTGTAAATTTTTTTAAACTACCGTATTCGACATAATAAGCGCCAGCAGCGATATTTGCTAATATATTGGCTAGTGAACAATCCCAATTAGCACCCCTTCCGATTGATCAATGTACACAAGACTTATTTATGCGCGTATGATACGCACTCGTGCGTTATATGCACCCTTAATTATGGGCAATTAAATTCTGGAAAAATATATCTGTCGTACATAAACATTTCAGGCTGTCAGCATAAACCACAAAATTTATCTTTCAACTCATCTTTTTTCACCAAAATAATATTCTAATGAGAGCCCCCCTATTTCTAATTTTGAGAGCGCCCTGGGCGGTTATTACGTCGAATACGGTATATCTTGTTATATGTTTTCCTTTAATATACCTGAACACCTAAATAATTCTATGGATCATAAATATGCAAGGCAAGAACACATGACTGCACCACCAATAACATGATAATAGCACCAATAATGTGACTTTTATCAAACAAATTAAATGCAGAATCTGGACTGAAAACTCTAAGACAGATTTTAGTGCTTGGACCCTACAATTGGTTCTGTATTAGATAAACTAGGTTTGGACAGATTCAACTGTAAACAGATAAGGAAGAGAGTCCCGTCTCTGGAAATACAATGTGGCTTTGGGTATATTCTGTGGAGTCTGGTGAACTCTGGATGATGCTATCCCTGATGCTCTGACCTTGTGTAATATATCATCTACACCATGCACTACAAATGTACATCCATCTCATCTACTTCCTTACTTACCTTCTTACAGTCTTGCATAAAATTCATATGTTAGGCTAAAACATGGTCTTGGTTCTCAGGCACCGCCTGCATCATCATCTCGTCAAGTTTCATTTTTATTTTTACAAAAAACAAAACAAACAAAACCTAGTCCAACAGTAGTCAAATACTGTATTGCAGTATTTTACTCATCAAGGAATACATTTATGTTAGAAGGCCCTTTCCCACAACTGTTTATTTGGTTAACCAAAAAAACAAAACAAAAAACAATGCCTGCACTATATTTTCCAAAGCCACTGCCTGAGAACCAGTTATTTTATTTTTAAGCCTCTTAATGTTTGGTTTCTGAACCCAGACAGAAATAAACCCCAAATATGTATGTTTTTGAGACGTGATGAGATGTACGCGGAGATGTGCACATACGTTTTACCATGTCTGACCATCGCCAGCTATGGGGAGATTCAGGATTCTTACAATCATCAATCAGACAACAGTGTTCTGCTTCCACTCCTAGAGATGCATTACAATCAATGGAACATTCACAGCCACACAATATTCATCGTCAATTCGTCACAGGTTTGTAAACATTAGTCCTCCATGCCATCCTTTACAGAGAATACATTCGGCTGCTATGCCTTGCAGTAGTGATGAGTGTCTTTCTGTAAGCTAATCAAATGAGTGCGCTTATGACTCTCTGAAGTCAAATGGCAGCCCTGCGCTGTGCGACTATGCACTGCCCTGCAAAGTGCGACTGTGCACGGCCCTTCACTGTGCGACTGTGCACGGCCCTGCACTGTGAGACTGTGCACGGCCCTTCACTGTGCGACTGTGCACGGCCCTGCAAAGTGCGACTGTGCACGGCCCTGCAAAGTGCGACTGTGCACGGCCCTGCAAAGTGCGACTGTGCACGGCCCTGCACTGTGAGACTGTGCACGGCCGGCCCTTCACTGTGCGACTGTGCACGGCCCTGCAAAGTGCGACTGTGCACGGCCCTTCACTGTGCGACTGTGCATGGCCCTTCACTGTGCGACTGTGCACGGCCCTTCACTGTGCGACTGTGCACGGCCCTGCAAAGTGCGACTGTGCACGGCCCTGCAAAGTGTGACTGTGCACGGCCCTTCACTGTGCGACTGTGCACGGCCCTTCACTGTGCGACTGTGCATGGCCCTGCAAAGTGTGACTGTGCACGGCCCTGCAAAGTGCGACTTGTTGCAAACCATGACCATGGTAAAAAATAAATGATGACACTGCATAGCACGGGTATTCACAGGTGATGGAGGAATACAGTGTATACAAAACCATCAAGAATTGACGATGCACCACATTTTCAATTCCACGATTTGTATCACAATGTGACAACATTCAAACAGCCAGCAACTTGTCCCTAAAATGCCAGTCCAGGAACCGCTTCAACATGGGTTAGTTCAGCACCACTCTCGTTAGTTAACACATCTGCGGACTGGTCAGACGACCAGCATCCATCTCCACCAACCACAGCAACCTCCACAACTACTGGCAGCGGTCAGCAAATACTTCCTGCAATAACGAGTCTAATTGGCAAAGATGTCTCCCATGGGTATCCATATATTCTTGACCTGTATGGAGTGGAACAGAAACTCCTCCCCCTGCCCAGCCTCAACCTCAGACCAGTTGCGACTCACTCCGTAGTTGACCCATGTCCGCTTGATGTTGTCAGCAGAAGCGTACTCCACGAACTTGGACCCTTCCGGAGATCCGAAGTACCACATGGCCTGGACGTCCTGATGCTCAGCGAGGTATTTGGTAAGATGGTTACGGTCGCCGGTGATGATGTTCACCACCCCGCCGGGGACATCAGACGTGTCAAACACCTATAACAGTAACGTCATCAACTTTGTACAATCAGCACATTCACATTGCCCCATTATCCACCAAGGGATTGAGTGAATGTTATTTTCTGCCTCAGTGAGTGAGTGAGTGAGTGAGTTTGGTTTAACGCCGCTTTTAACAGTATTCCAGTTATATCGCGGCATGTCAGTTTAATGTGGGAGAAAATCCCGAGGTGATGCAGGTCTCAAATGTTTATCACTTTGGTGAAACCAACAATGGGTATGATGATGACCCGTGCCCCCTTCTGCCTCGGCCTGTAATAACCTATCCAGAATTCTGTAACGGAGAAATCATGAGAATATATTGATTCCAGGTGTAGACTCAACAAGCTCCAAAGTGGCAAGTTGATTCCACTTTTGGAATCAACAAATGTGTGTAACTTCTTCTACTAAACCAAGTTATGGTAGATATATAATCTCATTAAAATCAGATCTTAGTTCTCTCTACCGATGAACAAAGATCTAAGGACATCCCATTGCGTGTCATGTCAGAAAGACCTTTCATCTGACCAATCACAGCATCGCTTATCAGATCATGAAAGTGACAGTTGGAATGTGATTTTTTATTGTGCAACCGCGAAAAAAAAAACCACACAGGGTATTCCGAAAGATAGTTATGGTCTTTATGTCTGTATTCATACAATCTAGACGATCTATTAGCCATTCCAGAATGTTCTTTTGTTCAGTTTATATTTTTTAATTGAGTATATGACAGAATATCTTTCGAAGCGTAGTCGCCAGTTTGAAACTTGTGCCATAAAGCTCGATTAAGCTGCCTTCTGATTGGCTATTGTCAACTTCTTGTCAGTCATTCAATTAGCCGGTCAAAGTTCGCGAAAGGTCGTTCTGAAGTGACCCATAATGGGATGTCCTCAGATCTTTGTTTGGCGGTAGCGAGAACTAAGATCTGATTTTAATGAGATTGGGTAGATATATAACATTTCTAAAATTTCTCATCATGGCCTATAGCTGCATCAGTTTAATTTGCTAAAATGCATGTTCAAAATGGCCAGTCAAATTCCTGGCTCAGAATCAACTGCAACAACAATAGATTGACAGCATCATAATGGTCATCTAAAGCTTCATATCATTGGTGAATTCCCCGATCTGTGTACATTTCCTACAATTCACAGAGGATCTTACTATTACATTTTGCCAAATGTAACAAATAATGCCAAACTGACCTTGTATAAATATCACCCTTCTAACCCTGAGAAGAAGTCTGTTCTGGCTGTGCCACATAGTGAGTGAGTATGGTTTTACGCCGCTTTTAGCAATATCCCAGCAACATCACGGCGGGAGACACCAGAAATGGGCTTCACACATTGTACCCATGTCGGGAATCGAACCCGGGTGATCGGCGTGACGAGCGAACGCTTTAACCACTAAGCTACCCGACCGCCCCTGTGCCACATAGTAAAATGGTAATGTGATAACAACAACAACAACGCACCACCAACACAGGCAGCATCCCGTCTACAAGGGCTCATTTGCTACAAAATACAAACTAGTATCTTTTGATACACAAAGCTACACCCACCTGATATAAGTCAAGGGCAACAAGTGGATGCTTCTCGCTGGGGATGATGACAACAGCGTTCCCTCGGATCACAGCGGGAGCAAAGAGGGAGACAAAGCCCAGCAGTGGATACTCATCCGGACACGCGATGCCGATCACTCCCACGGGTTCATGGATCTTGACAGTAGCTCCATACAGGGTTGTCTCCTTGAGAAAAGATGAAGAACATTATTTAGACTTGTTGCTTCATCTCACATATCTCATGTTTGTTTGTTTGTTTGTTTGTTGTTTAACGCTGCACTCAGCAATATTCCTGCTATATGACAGCGGTCTGTAAATAATCAAGTCTGGACCAGACAATCCAGTGATTGACATCATGAGCATCGATCCATGCATGCAACTGGGATACGATGGCATGCATCAACCAAGTCAGCAAGTCTGACCACCCGATCCCGTAAGTCGCCTCTTACGACAAGCATAGTCACCTTTTACGGCAAGCATGGATTGCTGAAGACCTATTCTACCACCGATCTTCAGGGGTCACATATCTCATGACAGAAATCCAATGATGCACTGGAAATCATGTTCCAAGACAGTAGTGAATTAACTTAAGATTTACCCCACAGAAATATACAAGCAATGTTTTAATGGAAGCCACTGCCTTAAAACGACTATGATTTGTTTTATTTCAGGCTTAATTCAATATATAATACACATATAATTATATACAGGTAAATATTTCATAAATAATTTGCACCAAAAATATTTTTGTCCAGTAGACCAACAAGTCTTTCAGAGACATTTTCAGAATTTATTCTTTTTCTACGGACTATTATAATTGTAGCTACATGAACCGAAATAAATTTTACCAGACAGTGGATGAGTGGCTGAAGTCACAGACTGCATATATATCACACTTTATACAACATACTACAACAAACTACTTCTGAATGACTCTCACAGTTCCTCCACACTATCATGTACTGACGATATCAGGTGAAGAAGTCTGACACTCCACTGAGCCATGACGACCGTAACTCACCTGTACACTGCCTCCGTACTTGTCACAGTACGCCCCCCAGTAGAACAGCCTCTGTACAGCCTGGTCCACCTCCTGCCGACCGGCATCCAGTGGCTGACCGGTCATGGCACAGATCCTCTGAGCGATCTCCTCACGCCTCACCTCCAGGTTTTCCGCCAGGTAGTACACAATCTGTGCGCGGTTGTGTGCCGCCCGCTTCCCCCACCTGCAACATGCCCACACAGACTGTACACAAACATGTCGACTCACATTTCGGTGAGTGAGTTGGGTTTAACGCCACTTTTAACAGTATTCCAGTTATATCGCGGAGTATCAGCTTAATGTGGGAGGAAAGCCCGAAGTGATGCAGGTCTCAGACGTTTACCACTTTGGTGAAACCCACTAGTACGGGTATGGTGCTGACAAACCTAGAAACATAATCGGGGCGAACCGGGATTCGAACCCACAATCATAGGTGTCTGGCGTGCCCAAGGGACGCAACTCTGCACAGCGAATCGCAGCGCCTTAGACGACTGGGCCACCTGTCACGGCTTATATCTGATCCACTGACTGTCTTGTTTGTTTGATTGTTGTTTAATGCCGCACATAATATTCCAGCTATATGACAGCGGTCTGTTAAAAATCGAGCCTGGGTCAGACAATCCAGTGATTGACATCATGAGCATCGATCTACACAATTTGGATACAGTGACATGCATCAATCAAGTCAGCGAGCCTGACCACCCGATCCCGTTAGTCGCCTCTTACAACAAGCATAGTCGCCTGTTACAGAAAGCATGGGTTGCTGAAAACCTATTCCCTACCCTTCCCATTCCTTCCCAGGCCGATCCACACCTTTACCTGGCCTGTTTCCTTACACAAGGACCAGAGTCTTCATTAATGGATTTGTCTCTTATATATAAACGTGATAGTTGTGTTCCAAAGTATAAATCATATGCTTTGTTTGTTTGTTGTTTAACGCTGCACTCAGCAATATTCCAGCTATATGACATCGGTTTGTAAATAATCGAGTCTGGACCAGACAATCCAGTGATTGACATCATGAGCATCGATCCACGCAACTGGTATACGATGACATGCATCAACCAAGTCAGCAAGCCTGACCAACTGCTGACCAACGGGATGTTAGTCGCCTCTTACGACAAGCATATTCGCCTGCTACGGAAAGCATGGGTTACTGAAGTTATTCCTACCCTTCCCATTCCTTACCAGGCCGATCCACTGACTGACACACTCAGGCGTATATATCCAGGGTTAGAAACTAACAGTTTTTGTCCACTAGTCCTTATAATGATAACATATAGCAAAACCCTTAAAATGGGCCAATTTCTACTAGTCCTTAGGATACCTTTACTATTGGGCAGTTTGGTAAGGACTACAGGACTAGTGCCAATTTCTAACGCTGTATATACTGACTGATACAACAAGTCCTATATTACTTTACAGGGGGAGGAGGTGGATGAGTGATTCTTACGGTACCTGATAGGATGAAATATTTATATGAATGCACAACAATCTAGCACCAGACAGCCAGCTTGAATTGTACACTCCCCAGGCAAATGAGAATACAATTTGAAGGCACCCTGATCTATTGACCTGGCATGATAATGTCATGCACTATGAGCATGTCCCTCTGTCTATTGTTTTCATTGTTTGTTTTTTTGTGTTTTTTTTTTTTTTTAAATCTTGGATTGTTTATTTTAATGAAATTTCTTTTTGTTCCAAGGGTTGTAGAGTAATACAGTATTCAATCAATATTTCGAATTGCATAGAATGACACAATACACATTTTAAAATTTAAAGGTTTTGAAAATAACAGTGTCACATTTCAAACTAAACAGGTTGCAATACACAATCATGTACCAATACATCACCAAAGGGCTAAGAGTCAGATGCTGAGAATAAAAGTGACTATTAAGTTATTATTAGCAATACATTTTAAGTGTCATGTTTTAAGTAGTTATCATTGTAATTATTACATGCACCCACCCAGGGGCAGCCTTGTGAGCGGCCTCAACAGCATTCCGGATATCCTTCCTGTTGCCATCACCAACATGGCCGACGACCTTCCCAGACATGCTCATCACTGGCCTAGTGTACTGGCCATCAGGTCTCTTCTGAGCTCCTCCGTAGTACATCTTGTATGTCCGGTCGATGCTGGAACACAACCTCAGTCATCAATGATAAGTCGAACATTCTTGTGTCACTTGTCACAACTATCAACTATTTAATTCCGTACACAGCTGTAAACCATTGATAGTTTGTTTGTTTGTTTGTTTGTTGTTTAACGCCGCACTCAGCAATATTCCAGCAATATTCCAGCTATATGACGGCGGTCTGTAAATAATCAAGTCTGGACCAGAGCATTCATACATCATGAGCATCGATCCACGCAATTGGGATCGATGACATGTATCAACCAAGTCAGCAAGTCTGACAACCCGATCCCGTTAGTCACTTTTTACGACAAGCATAGTCGCCTTTTACGGTAAACCATTGATAACTTCTGCTGCGCTCTGATTGGCTGCTCTTTCCCTTCCATCATTTAAGAGTAATTAATGAAAGGAACATGACATCATACCGTCACATGCCGGTGTATAACAATGTTCATTCTGCAGTGTCTGCAATGAGTGAGTGAGTCAGTTAGGTTTAACACTACTTTGAACAGTATTCCAGATATATCATGGCATGTCAGTTTAATGTGGGAGAAAATCCCGAGGTGATGCAGGTCTCAAATGGTTATCACTTTGGTGAAACCAACAATGGGTATGATGATGACAAACCAAGAAACATAATTGGAGCAACCCAGAATTCGAACCCACAATCGTAGGTTTCTGGCATGCTCAAGGGACACAACTCTGCACAGCAAATTGTGGCGTCTTAGACGACTGGGTGACCTGTGTCAGCAATGAAGAAGATCCAGGAGTATGGTAAGGTTGGGACCCTCTAAATCCCTTAACATTAGGGTAATAACAAGGACCCCTTGACTTTCATGCTTAATCAAAAACACTGTCATATTGTTTACATGAGATCAGGGTTGTACCAGACACAATTTAATGACCATACAATTAGAGAATGGACACAAATAAGTTTCATTGCAGGTCTTATGCCTCTTCAAATAATTACATTTATCAAAATTGTAGATTGAATTTTTACCAATCACTTTTGAGTTTCTATTGCGGTAAGTAATACACTCAAAATTAAGGGTGTCAGAGATTGATTTTCTTCAATCTAACATTGGAATGCCCCATCTATAATACACTATCTATAATACACTTAGGGGCGGTCAGGTAGCCTAGTGGTTAAAGCGTTCGCTCAGTCACGCCGAATACCAAGGTTCAATTCAGTCACCAGCCTGGTCCCCCATGTTCATTCCTTCGATCTCCAAACTGTATTAATTTAATGAGTGTCCCCTGGAGGTAAATTCCTGTGACAGTATCAGAAAATTATGGTGGTAGGGCAATGTCCTGTATATCCCACATTAATAACTCACTCTATAATAGGAAGTATTCATATGCAAGATATCATTCTTGCACAAGCTACAAGTACGTGAGGTGAGGTGAGGTGAATGGGGGTTAATGTCGCGTCCAAGATTATTGCACTAATACAGCGATGTGCAGGCACATCTGTGCGTGTGAGGCTACTTGTGCTGGTCCGGACTGATTCATAGTGCTAGCTCACTGAGATACCATGCCGCAGTTTAACATGAATACCCCATTCAGACACAGTATACTGACCCTAGTCGACCAGTCCTTGTTTTAGCCTGTTAATGCTTTTGGCATGACGTGACCAGGAATCGAACCCCGGACCTTCCACTCTCCGGGCGGGTGCTCTAACACTACACCACTGAGGCGGTCAAGCTACAAGTAAGTTTACTAGGGACACATTGCCTATGACTGTAATAATTATTTGCCTCAATATTTACCTTGGCATCTTGACCCCGTTGACCTGTATCTCGTTCTTGTCAATGTCATTGATGGTCGGCCGGCCTGGAACTGTTGCACCAAATGTCTTTATGTTGACTTGCACAATTCCCGGGCGTGGTCGTTCCTGCCACTCAGGGCGGACGTACTCATACAGGCCCTGATACATACATCACATAGTCAGTGTGGTTTGATACAACTGTTGCTCCTTGGCAGGCCAAGAAGTCAAGGATACATTGCTCTGTTTGTTGTTTTATGCAACAGTCAGACATATTCCAGCAATATCAGGAAGCCTTTTAATAAATAAGTCTGTCCTAGACAAACCATCTTCCCGAGGCAAGGTAGTTAACTGACTTTAAAAGTCAAGTTTCCAGCCTTGCTGAACTAGGCTGGAATTACTGGGCTCGATCATTGCCCAACTAGTGGCTATTACCAAGTATGTCCCTTCTAAGCCTCTCCTATGGACCAATCAGATTCCACCTCTCGTATCACTTGCGTTTGCTTCACACAAAATGGGGGCCCCCAGTCAGGAGGTTCTGATCGATAATCAAGACCTATATTGTGATAAAACAGGTCTTACATCGCGAAGTGCATCAAATCACGTGAGCACCTTGATTAAAAACATGAAAGGATTTGGAAAATATCTGCTGACAACATGATGCATCATGACACTAACTACATCATGAAACATGGTGTGTCATGAAACAAGTAACTACATCATGAAACATGATGCATCATGACACTAACTACATCATGAAACATGGTGTATCATGAAACAACTAACTACATCATGAAACATGGTGTGTCATGAAACAACTAACTACATCATGAAACATGGTGTATCATGAAACAACTAACTACAGCATGAAACATGGTGTGTCATGAAACAACTAACTACAGCATGAAACATGGTGTATCATGAAACAACTAACTACAGCATGAAACATGGTGTGTCATGAAACAACTAACTACAGCATGAAACATGGTGTATCATGAAACAACTTACTACATCATGAAACATGGTGTATCATGAAACAACTAACTACATCATGAAACATGGTGTATCATGAAACAACTACATCATGAAACATGGTGTGTCATGAAACAACTAACTACAGCATGAAAAATGGTGTATCATGAAACAACTAACTACATCATGAAACATGGTGTGTCATGAAACAACTAACTACATCATGAAACAACTAACTACAGCATGAAACATGGTGTGTCATGAAACAACTAACTACAGCATGAAACATGGTGTGTCATGAAACAACTAACTACAGCATGAAACATGGTGTGTCATGAAACAACTAACTACATCATGAAACATGGTGTGTCATGAAACATGGTGTATCATGAAACAACTAACAACATCATGAAACATGGTGTATCATGAAACAATGTACTACATCATGAAACATGGTGTGTCATGAAACAACGTACTACATCATGAAACATGGTGTATCATGAAACATGGTGTATCATGAAACATGGCGTATCATGAAACAACTAACTACATCATGAAACATGGTGTATCATGAAACGTACTACATCATGAAACATGGTGTATCATGAAACATGGTGTATCATGAAACAACGTACTACATCATGAAACATGATGTATCATGAAACAACTAACTACATCATAAAACATGGTGTGTCATGAAACAACGTACTACATCATGAAACATGATGTATCATGAAACAACTAACTACATCATAAAACATGGTGTTTCATGAAAAAATACTACATCATGAAACATGGTGTATCATGAAACAACTAACTTCGTCATGAAACATGGTGTATCATGAAACTAACTACATCATGAAACATGATGTATCATGAAACATGGTGTATCATGAAACAACGAACTACATCATGAAACATGGTGTATCATGAAACATGGTGTATCATGAAACAACGAACTACATCATGAAACATGGTGTATCATGAAACTTGGTGTATCATGAAACATGGCATATCATGAAACATGGCGTATCATGAAACAACTAACTACATCATGAAACATGGTGTATCATGAAACAACGTACTACATCATGAAACATGGTGTATCATGAAACAACGTACTACATCATGAAACATGGTGTTTCATGAAACAACTAACTACATCATGAAACATGGTGTATCATGAAACAACGTACTACATCATGAAACATGGTGTATCATGACACATGGTGTATCATGAAACATGGCGTATCATGAAACAACTAACTACATCATGAAACATGGTGTATCATGAAACAACGTACATCATGAAACATGGTGTATCATGAAACAACGAACTATATCATGAAACATGGTGTTTCATGAAACAACTAACTACATCATGAAACATGGTGTATCATGAAACATGGTGTGTCATGAAACAACGTACTACATCATGAAACATGGTGTATCATGAAACATGGTGTATCATCAAACATGGCGTATCATGAAACAACTAACTACATCATGAAAGATGGTGTATCATGAAAGGTACTACATCATGAAACATGGCGTATCATGAAACAACTAACAACATCATGAAACATGGCGTATCATGAAACAACTACATCATGAAACATGGTGTATCATGAAACAACTAACTACATCATGAAACATGGTGTATCATGAAACATGGCATATCATGAAACATGGCGTATCATGAAACAACTAACTACATCATGAAACATGTTGTATCATGAAACATGGCATATCATGAAACATGTTGTATCATGAAACAACTAACTACATCATGAAACATGTTGTATCATGAAACAACTAACTACATCATGAAACATGTTGTATCATGAAACAACTAACTACATTATGAAACATGGTGTATCATGAAACAACGTACTACATCATCAAACATGGTGTATCATGAAACATGGTGTATCATGAAACAACGTACTACATCATGAAACATGTTGTATCATGAAACAACGTACTACATCATGAAACATGGTACACAACTGCCTCATTGTTTCCTTATCCGGTGAATGATGAAGGGACAAGAAGAAGCCCTGCCACTGCTCACCTCTTTGCCCCCGTCTCTGCCGTAGCCGCTCTGCTTGTAGCCACCGAAGCCAGCCGCAGCATCAAAGAGGTTGTGAGCGTTGACCCACACAGTCCCGGCCTTGATGCTGAGGGCGACCTCCATGGCCAGACTGATGTTCTCCGTCCACACACTGGCCCCCAGGCCGTACCGGGTGTTGTTAGCCAGGGCCACGGCCTCCTTGGCTGTCCGGAACGGCATCGCCACCAGTACAGGCCCAAACACCTGTCAGGAGAAACACACTAACAGGATCAGTGGGGAAATTATCACCATGGTTACCATGTTATGTGGTCCAAGATTCCTTCTAACACAGGCATGTGCCCAAAGTATGTACTACACTGAAGCTGTGATTAACTTGTCAAAAAGATAAGAATGACTCTTTTGAATCATTCTGGAATATTGAGCTAAGCATAAATTAATATACTATTATTTTAATCTGACGAGTGAATGAGTGAGTGAATAAGGTTTTACGCTGCTTTTAGCAATATTCCAGCAATATCACGGCGGGGGACACCAGAAATGGGCTTCACACATTGTACCCATGTCGGGAATCGAACCCGGGTCTTCGGCGTGACGAGCGAACGCTTTAACCACTAGGCTACCCGACCGCCCTTAATCTGACGAATCATCTATCATGTTATTATTGGTTGTGATGGACTCTCAAAATTGTAACTATCCCGATAGAAAATTCACACAGGGCATCAAGAAAACTGATTTTTTTTTTTTTTAAAGAGATGTGAAATATAATAGAATATGAGTTACTACTATCTGTACACTGGGTATAGTGTTTGTTTGTTTGTTTGTTTGTTTGTTTGTTTGTTTGTTTGTTTGTTTGCAATATTCCAGCTATATGATCATGATGATGGCGGCCTGTAAATGATAATAATTTTGCCTGGAACAGACAATCCAGTGATTGATAGTATGAGCAACAACCCATACTGTTTGGGAATAATGCCACCCAATCAACAATGCCAACAAGTCTGACCACCCAATCCATTAGTTGCCTCTAACAACCAGCATAGGTTGTTGGTGGTCAAGTCTATGTACTGAAAATATGAGGTCAACATGATATATATGTTTTGCTACTCACCTCCTCGACAACCACCCTGGACACTGTCTGGACATTGGTGATGAGGGTAGGGGGGTAGAAGCATCCCCTTGCCGGTACACACGCACTGGCCTGGTACACCTGGAGCATGTGACAGACTATTAAGAATACAGGTATGTGTAACAATGTACTTCCCCAAGGTACTGTAAAACGTAAAATTAATGTGAGCGTGAATTAATTGCGAAAAATGCGAGTGGTCTTTGCTCGCACTATTAAACATCACATTTATATCAACAATAAGACATTTTGGATTGCAAAAATACCAACTTAGACATACACTGAAAACAAACAACTATGTATTCCACATCACTGTTTATTGAGCAGCACTTGTAACAAGTGTATAAACGTCATTCAAACACTAATTACATCCTGTGAATTGTCACTGCTGGGGTCAAGAAAAGCGTTCTACTCGCTCATGTCATCACTGATCACACATGCAAGTCCAGACAGACGCCACCGAACACGGTGTCTTTGCTCTTTGCGACTACATCAAAGGCTGACACGAGCCAGCACACACGTATTGTTTTAGCTGACGTACTCTACTCAGCGCTGATAAGCGCTGCTATTTGGTGTGTGATTGGATTAATGTAAGGTTGGATAAGGTGAGGATTCTCCTGTAAACCTGACAGGACATTTTGTTTAGATATAAATCCACTGATGCTTGAGAGGACTGGGTGTTGCATTCATATTGAGTCACATTTTTGGCTAGGGGCCAGCGGTCGCATTCTTTTGGAGACGCATTAATTTCACGTTTTACAGTATTTGGTAGTGAGGCGGGAGGTGATGATATTATTGGATCTTGATATATTGTTTTCTACTTTAACGCAGCACTCAGCAATATTCTAGCTATATGACAGCAGCCTATAAATATTCAAATCTGGATCGATAGTGATCGATGTTGTGATCAACACAGCTGGGGTACAATGACATGCCATCCACCACCAAGTCTCCAATCCTGAACACCCAATCCATGTGGCAGCCTCTTATGACCTGCAGTTTTGTTTTGTTTTTCTTTGTTTGTTGTTTAACGCCTCACATAGCAATATTCAAGCTAAATGACGGCAGTCTGTAAATAATTGACCCTGGACCAGACATTCCAAAACTGACATGATGAGCATCGATCTGCACAATTGGGATATGATGACATGCATCAACCAAGTCGGGAAGCACCTGCATAGGAACCCCCACGAGACCTTGATATATTAAGTCCCAGTTGGGAGCATTTCACCATATTAGTGAGGTTACAATGTAGTACAATGTAGTACAATGTAGTACAATGTAGTACGTAATCCAAGAAACATGATTCTCATTGTCCTAGCCTGCTATGAACTTTTGTCCAGGTGCTTAATGAGAATATCTCTCACCTCAGCCCCTTCTGTTTTGGCGTGTTCTACAAACTCCTCTACTGAGCGCTTCTGACTGTCGTCCACGATGGCTCCCATGTCAATAGCTTTGTCCAGATTGTTACCTAAACGGAAGTGGGTCAGTCTATCTTTCAGTTTCTGGATCAACTTATCATAGATTGACTCCTGTGCCAGCAGTCTTGACCCCGCACTGCACACCTGAAAGACAACACAGGTAAGTGAACTAAAGATCACATTATGATGCTGTGAGAGAGTACGAGTCAGATTGGTTTAATGCAGCTTTGAATCGTATTCCAGTTATATCAGTGTTTAATCACATGACTGTTTGTTTGTTTGTTGTTTAACGCCACACTCAGAAATATTCCGACTATATGACAGTGGTCTGTAAATAATCGAGTCTGGACCAGACAATCCAGTGGTTCACATCATGAGCATAGATCCTCACCATTGGGATCAATGACATGCATCAAACCAGGTCGGTGAGTCTGACCACCCGATCCCATTAGTCGCCTTTTACGACAAACATAGTCACCTTTTACGGCAAGCATGGGTTGCTGAAGACCTATTCTACCCCGGATCTTCAGGGGTCCACATGCACTGAAATAGGACAGTTTGAAAGGTCTTATGAGGTGAGGTGAAGAAATGGGGTTTAACGTCTCGTCCAAGATTATTGCACTTATATAGCGACGTGCATGCACGTGTGTGTGTGTGTGTGTGTGTGTGTGTGTGTGTGTGTGTGTGTGTGTGTGTGTGTGTGTATGGCTGCTTGTACTAGTCCGGACTGATGCTGATTTATAGTGCTAGCTCACTGAGATACCATGCCGCAGTTTAACATGAATACCCCACTCAGACACAGTATACTGACTCAGAGCCAACCAGTCCTTGTTTTAGCCCTTTAATGCCGAGCGCCAGACAGGGTAACATCAAGTACCATCTTTTAATGTCTTTTGGTATTACGCAGCCAGGGATCGAACTATGGACCTTCCGCTCTCCGGGCAGACGCTCTACCACTAGACCACAGAGGCGGTCCGAAAGGTCTTATGATCAACCAGTGGGTGTTTCTTGGATGGTTAGAACAGATATAGAGATTACAACACAAGTGTCTGACAGCTCTCTAAGAATGAGTTATAAGATAAATGGTACATGACAGGCACATGACTCTGTTTCTTAAACACTCTTAGATAGCACCCCCTTTGACAAATTGTGGTTTTCTAGGACCTTAGGTCAGCACCATGGTGAAGCCTATCAGATTTTGAAACCGATCTCACACGTTTGATACCAGTCATCTCAAATGGGTTTCTCACCCACAGGTGTGTAAGAAGGGCCTCAGGGAATCTGCGTACCTGTGACAGTGTCTCATGGGTTTGTTGAGCTACTTGAACATACTGTAAGGGCTCCCAGTATAGATCGACCTGTGTCTTATCATGACAGGGGGTGGTTGGGTAGCCTAGTGGTTAAAGCGTTCGCGCGTCACGCCGAAGGCTCAGGTTCGATTCCCAACATGGGTACAATGTGTGAAGCCCATTTCTGGTGTCCCCCGCCATGATATTGCTGGAATATTGCTAAAAGCGGCGTAAAACCAAACTCACTCACTTATCATGATAGCGCATCGCTGAAGCTCTAAACCAGAATGGTAGCATCTACCATCAGGTGTCTGTAACACAAGGGTCAGCAGAAGGCGGGGTTCAACAGCTACTCACCTGTCCTTGGTTGAACCAGATGGCGTCAACAATACCCTCGACCGTGGAGTCCAGATCTGCCGACTCAAAAACAACAACAGGGGACTTTCCCCCTAACTCTAGGGACAGCTTCTTGCCACTCCCAGCCGTGACATGTCGCAGGATCTGTCCTACCTGAAGGATACCAGCATGGATACAAATAGCAAGAAACATATGGGTTTTGTTGATGGAGTCAATAGAAAGACAGCGTTAAAAATTGGCACTGGTCCTATAGTCCTTGCCAAACTGCCCAATAGTAAAAGCATCATACAGACAAGTAGAAATTTGCCATATTTAAGGCTTTGGCTATATGCTATCATTATAAGGACTAGTTTATTAAAAATGATAGTTTCTACCACGAGAAAGACTTATATTGATTTGTTTTTACAGTGACAATACATGATGAAATTACTGGAAAGAAAGACAATAAATTTCAGGGGGTCATCAGTCCTTCATACTATGCTATCGTTAAACACTTTTCACATGCTTGATAAAGGTGCTTCTCAGGGCAGAAACTCTATCCAAAAGACAATGGAGGCCAAACAAACAAGATAAACTTTCTTCCTTGTACCTCGGTTGATCCAGTAAATGCTACTTTGTCTACATCAGAGTGACATGCGAGCTTGCTGCCGAAAGCCCCGCCCCCTGTCACAACATTGAAGACCCCCGGTGGCAAGCCCGCCTCGGCACATATCTCCGCGAACAGCAGCGCCGTCAGACGAGTGAATGTGGCTGGTTTCAGGATGACAGTGTTGCCCATGGCGAGGGCGGGACACACCTTCCAGGTGAGCAGCATCAGGGGAAAGTTCCATGGCACGATACCGGCAACCACACCTGCAGGTTCAGACACAGCCAAGTCAACACTGAGACAATACATCAACTTAGTACCTACAGAATAATATCTCTTCACTTAGTTACATGACAGCATATTTTATTGTTAAACAATGATTGTAACTGTATTACACTGTTGAGAATCGGTAGAAGCTCATTGCTTTGTATTTGCACTTAGTTGTCAAGAATGTAGTGCTGCAATCTCATTAAAATCAGATCTTAGTTCTCGCTACCGCTTAACAAAGATCTGAGGACATCCCATTACGGGTCACGTCAGAACAACCTTTCGCAAATTTTGACAGACCAATGAAATGACTGACAAGAAATTGATATTTGCCAATCAGAAGGCAGCTTTCTCGAGCTTTACGACACTAGTTTCAAACTGGCGACTACGCTTCGAAACATATTTTGACGTATACTTGATTAGAAAAATTAAAACTGATAAGAAGAACATTCTGGAATGGCTTATAGATGGCCTAGATTGTATGGATATAATCATAAAAACGTCTGTTGTTCGGAATACCCTGTGTTAAATATTTCGTGGTTGCATGATTAGCAAACACATTCCGACTGTCACTTTCATGATCTGGTAAGCGACGCTCTGATTGATTGGATGAAAGGTCGTTCTGATGTGACCCGTAATGGGATGTCCTCAGATCTTTGTTTAGCGATAGTGAGAACTAAGATATGATTTTAATGAGATTGGTAGTACTGTTTAATGTAAGTAGTTTTGAGGAAGTTAGTAAATTTAGATGCTTGTGTCATGTGTAAACTTTCGGCAAATAGAGATCGAGTTTAACAGAACCATGTGGAATATTCTATGTTGTGAGGGAACTGTGTGGAAATTTCCAGTAGCTAGTTAGACTGTATATAAGGGGACAAGACCATGGATGAATATACTTTTATCACAGACTTTTGCTTTCACCACTGTATTTTTATATTTGATACTGTCCACTGCCATCGCATCGTTTACCGTCATTGAATATTGTACTCCCACCCTATTATGTACTACCACCCTATTATGTACTACCACCCTATTATGTACTACCACCCTATTATGTACTACCACCCTATTATGTACTGCCACCCTATTATGTACTGCCACCCTATTATGTACTGCCACCCTATTATGTACTACCACCCTATTATGTACTACCACCCTATTATGTACTACCACCCTATTATGTACTACCACCCTATTATGTACTACCACCCTATTATGTACTGCCAATATGTATTGATTTGTAAACCTAGATAATTTTGTAATACATTTGTTGATTGTGTTCCATTTGTTGGTAGTTTGTTGGTTTCACACTCAGTTCTTTAACATACACATTTCTGGGTAAACATACTGTTTTAATTTGGGAAGCGACACGTTACAACTTTTAATGTGATAGTTAAACACAGGGCGCGATTTGAGGAACTTAATTTAACTTAACCAGGTGTATGTTGACATGAAAACTTAGTTGCACCAAACAAAATCAGGTTGCTCTCTTGTCCCATAAATTTAGATGACGTATAGATACTTAAACTAAATAAGCAGAATCTACAATCTCTGATGACTGAGTCATGATCTTACGAAATATAGCTGTAAAACGTAATAGGCACACAGTGAGTGAGTGAGTGAGTCAGTCAGTCAGTCAGTGAGTGGTCATATTGTAGGCAATATTAGGTGTAGGCCATATGAGGGCAAGCCATATGAAATCACCGACAGTTTTCAGCAAAATAATGCAAGCCAAGCCCCACCCACCCCATTATTATCAGCCAATCAGGAATCAATAGACAGATTGCGCACATGACCTGATTTGTTTTCAGTTTATGGGATCATAAACTTTAACAACTGATGTTCGGTTGGCCATTCATATGCCCTGGAATAAAAAATCAGTAGACAGCTTGTGAACATGGCATAATTTGTTTTCAGATTATGGGATCATAAATGCCAAAACAATTAGCTGGTTGGCAATTTAAGTGCCCTGGAATCACTTGCAATATATTTTCAATAGTAATAAACAGATATATCAGTGAGCTAAAACTGCAGCATGTTGGTCCTACTTACCAACAGGTTTCCACCCTTTCATCTCCGTTGGCATGAGCTCTGCCCAGCCGGCATGGTGGTAGAAATGGCGCACTACGATTGGGATGTCAGCGTCTCTCGTCTCACGGATGGGTTTGCCATTATCCATCGCCTCCACCACACTGAGTAGCCGCTGGTGTTTCTGGACATGTCGGGCTATGCTGCAGAGCAGGAACAATCATTGTCAGAAAGAATAAGCCACAGAATATTCTGTTGTCAAAACATGGCTTTCAGTCCAGGTGTTACCATGGTTATAAATTCCAATCAGAGTCCTCATTGGCGCCACACTGATCGTCCCTTAGTTTAACATTGACTTATGGCAATCTTACTGCTCAAATCACTTTGTGCAAGTGGGACCAGGACAGACTAATATGGAATAGACTACCATGAAATAATTCAGTTATGAAGAAACAAATATTTTACAAATAGAAATGATGTATTTTATTGAAAATAGGCATTTCAAACAGCCTCTAGCCAGCCACATTCACTTGTCTGGCAGTGTTACAGTTCAAGGAATTAACCTCAAATTCTCCCTGATATCACTTTTGTTTTGTCTCCAGTTTCTGGCATGGCAAGCAACAAACTCAACATACCAGGAAACAACTATATCATGTATATTCAAATATATCTTTGAACAAAAACACTTGTGTCTCACAAATTATCACACAAACGAGTGAGGGAATGCGTTAAGCTTAACGCCGCTTTGAACAGTATTCCCGTTATATCATGCCTTGTCAGCTTGATGGTGGGAGGGACACCTGAAGTGATGCAGGTCTCAGACGTTTACAACTTTAGTTAAACCCACAAGCAGGGGTATGGTGCTGACAAACCAAGAAACATAATCTCTATCATCGGTTTCTGGCGTGCCGAAGGGACATAACTCTGCACAGCGAATTTTGGCACTTAAACGACTGGGTGACTCGTGTCCCCTTATCACACTAGTAACGTGCATGGTTAATGTTCATCCCTATCCTACATGTCCTGTAACTTTGTTGATATATAATGGGAGCACGGGTTTGCCCAGTCGTCTAAGGCGCCACGATTCGCTGTGCAGAGTTGTGTCCCTTTGGCATGCCAAAAACCTATGATTATGGTTTCAGTCCCGGTTCACCCTTTATGTTTGTCAGCACCATACCCGTGCTCGTGGGTTTCACCGAAGTGGTAAACGTCTGAGACCCGCATCGCTTCGGGCTTTCCTCCCACTCACTCATTTAGTATATAATGAGATCTCTACCTGTACAGATGCCTGGCCCTCACGTGAGGGGGTGCATCACGCCAGTCGTCCAGTGCATTTCTCGCTGCACTAACAGCACATTCAACATCTGCTTCCTCACCCTGGATGGTTGAGGCTAAGATCTCACCTGGAAATAAAAATACATACCTCACTCTGCTGCAGTGCATGTGAACATGAACCTAGTACTTCCTGAATGCACAGTCTTTGATGTTCACAAAACTGTATGACACATATTGCATATTCGACAATGAGAGAGTAGTGTTGTTGAAATGCCATTGCTTTATTTGTATCCAATCATACCACATTCATACCAAATCTTGGTATTTCCCAGCATCCCATCACTAAGAATATCTTAAGCAAAGAAACTTAAATCAAAAACTTAGGCTATAAACACTCAAACAGTGACACATGAAACTTTGCAGTGGAAACTATGTATTGATTGCCAGAATAATCAGAGCCATGTATAATGCAAACAGAACATTTCTTAACTGTACATGTAACTATTAATTTCAAATATTTTTTCCCACTTTTAAAATTTTAAGATTGAAGCAGCTTGTCTATTTTCATGAAAAACTGTCAATGCTTTTACAGCTGTTCAATGTTGTCTTATAATTTAATGTCCCATAACTCTGTCTCTATCTGCAGCAGTGTATACAATAAAGATACACAGGGAATCAATTAATAGGTATTAAGGTAGCAGTGAGAGGAAAAAAAGGATCTTCTTCAACAATCAATATATATGACATTTCACTGTGCTTCCAACATCACAACTGCAAATTCAAAGGAGTCGATATTCATGCTTTTGATATGTCTGACAGGTGTCACCATTCAATACTACCACTGTAAACACCCCTGTCTACACTCTACATGCTCCAGCAGTCAGGTTCATAACTTGTTTACACTACCTGTTGCAGGGGACTTGGTTTGGTAGTATTTGCGTCCCTCAGGTTTGTGCCATTTGCCATTGATGAAATGTCCAAATTCCCTCTTATGGTCATCTAGCCATGCCTGTAATAAAACAATCGATCTAGCTGCCATCAAGGCCAAAGACACATACAGAGCATATACGTGATGTATGACTGACTATCGTGAGCAAGCATGGTTGTTGTTTGTTTGTTTGTTTGTTTGTTGTTTAACGATGCACTTAGCAATATTCCAGCTATATGACAGCGGTCTGTAAATAATCGAGTCTGGACCAACAATCCAGTGATTGACATCATGAGCATCGATCCATGCAATTGGGATCGATGACATGCATCAACCAAGTCAGCGAGCCTGACCACCCGATCCCGTTAGTCGCCTCTTACGACAAGCATAGTCGCCTTTGACGGCAAGCATGGGTTGCTGAAGACCTATTCTATCCCGGATCTTCATGGGACACCAGCAAAGTTGTGAACTGGCAATGGTAGAAATTAATCTGAAATGAATAGTGACAACATATAATAACACCTCCAAAGAGCCTAAAATTTTACTAGCCCAATTACCTTTACCCAAAACATGTTCATGAAGTTAATTGAACTGATTCAGTTTTATGGACTAATGGGTTATACAAATTGTTGCCCTGTACTGAAATGAAAATGTTAAATGAAAATGTCAATCCAAAAGGTATGAATCTGAGAGACGGTTATATTTGATTGTGATTGTGAAGGTGGAATAATGCGGCAGTCAGGAAACAGGACATTTTGTGTCCCAGTAGTTTTGTATCCCAGTAGTTTTGTATCCCAGTAGTTTTGTGGCCCAGTAGTTTTGTATCCCAGTAGTTTTGTATCCCAGTAGTTTTGTGGCCCAGTAGTTTTGTGGCCCAGTAGTTTTGTGGCCCAGTAGTTTCATATCCCTTGTGTCAATTTGTAACCCGGTAGTTTTGTATCCTATATGTTGTTTCATGACCAGGTTAATTTGTTTCGTAAAAGGCTTTTTTTCAAGGAAAGGAATTTATGTTAGCACCTGGCAATAACGGCTAGTTTTAGTAGAATATACGAAGTGGTTCACATAAGAGTAACATTAAACATAAGCCAAAAGGGAACAGTACCAAATGTACCTATGTGGAAGTAAGTAGACATATTTTGCATCTACTTTGCCATACATCAACTTCTCAGAAATGTCTTTCAAACAATATGTGGAAGTAGATACTTCTAAATGTTCTAGTAGCATACTTTAACACAGAACTTGGCTCCCATCTTAATAAATTTATGTGACATTTTTCATGCAGATATGCCTGCAAATTGTTAAGCACAAATATATGTGATGCAATTTAAGCAATCGAGGGTAACAAAACTTACAATAGTATCACAATATGAAATGATACAGAACTGCCGGGGACCTGAGGACATATCATATATATTCTGACCTAAGATAGGCAATGATAATAGAAACACTTATGGGGCAAACAAGTCAGTACTCAGCAAACATGATAAGAGTAGCTTTGCCACACAGAGAGCTGTGCCCCACTTACTGGACTTCAACTCCTAACAAGGATATGCCCTTTACCCTCTGTTCCTGTCAACAAGAAAAATGCACGAGACATTTTAAACAGGCACTTGAAAAGTTCAAAACCTTGAAAATGTGCATATAGTTTTAATGAGATATGGACATATCCACTTACTGATAACCTTACACTACGAAGGTCAATCAACTAATTAATAGTTCAGATAAGTAACCAGTTTGGTGATACTCGTGCTGAAACTGATTGATGGTCTATTTTTAAACCGGTCAATATTTAACAGAATTCGTCTTTCACAAGGGTACAATTCTAAGTGCAACAAATCAAGGACATCACCTTTGCGACATTGTCAGCTTCTGGGGCTGGTCCGTAGGTTAAGTTTTCGAAAATATTTGACACACTATTGGAGGTTTGCCCACTCGCACCTGTGGCAGCCATTTTGAGAAGGTCAATGACGTTCCACCGTTGCGTACTTAGAACGATGTTGATTGGTGTAAATAAATCGGTCATTTGAGGTCAAGGTCTATAGCTGTAATCTTAACGGTGATTGGATCCATATGTCACCCGTAATGGCCGCCTCCATGTTGTAGCATGTTTATGTTTTGGTTGGGAACGAAAATTGCAATACATTTTGAGAAGCAGTCGATCTGACACTTTAAAATGACTTCTCTGCTGGAACCAAGCGCTGATGAAGCCCAGAGCCTGTTGAGTCGATTAATGTTAGATACGGTAAAAATATTCTTGATGTTGAAAATGAGTCCGTAGAAGTAGTTTCTAACCCAGGCCCCTGAAGTAGGATATAGTGACATTAAGGGTTCGGTGTGTCAGATATATGGCCATCTTCTGGGGCCTGTGACCCGGGCATTTTCACACGGACCTCGTATCCCGGGAATCGGACATGTATTCAATAACCTCACAGATCGAGTTGGGGATATCAATAAAACTAAACATATTTCTTAAAAAACAGAAACTCATCATTTTCACAGATAATTGTTCTCTTAATTTTAATCTCTAGCAAACTGCGTTGTTGCCATAAGAAGTATTTCTGATTATGTGTCTACTAACAATCCAAATACACAAAAAGAGGTGAGGCTTGAAAACATGTTATATGGAGATACATGTCTTACTATTATTACCTTGATTAAAATAATTATTTTTCCAAAAATGATTAGACAAATTGATTCTTGAAAATAAACACGTACCAATTAAGCACCTTGTTTAAAATTAGCTTTTTAAAATGAAGATCATGTGAAGACTTCATGAAAGTAAATCTTGCCATTTAATTCAGTCACCGCTTACAATCTATTTGTCATTTCTTCTAGAACTTTGATGGACAAACATGCATAAATCTTTTTCTTTATCAATAGTGGCTTGCATCCATTGGCAGATGACTAACTGTTGAAAAAATGTCTTATTGATGATAATGATAAAATATGAGATTGTGATATCAGGGATTAGGGCTGGGCCGAGTCCAAATTTACGACCTGTGTACCCAACTCGCTGTAGGTTTCAAGAGATGGGTATAAAATGTCCAATTGAGAATTGTTTGACTGGAGCTCAGGCAAGAAGTATTTAGATACACTTATGAAATGATCTGGTCATGCATACACTGAAGGTTGACGCAAGCATTATCTTCATTCAAACATGTAATGGTCAGAAGGAATGTGTGCATGTTCAGAAAGAAATGCAGACATCAGTGACTTGTTTTGTAATCATGAAGTTTTAAATAATTTTTGTTTTTAAACATTATATCATGTGACTTACCACAGGTCCGGATAGGCCTGTGGGTACCTGGGTACTACTCAGTACCCACCCAACCCAAGTACCCGAATGACCTGTCCCAGCCCTACCAAGGAAATTTGATATCAGTTTGAACAAAGTATTCCTTCCACAGAATTATGTAGTACTGAGAATTAACACAACTTTAATGTAGTTATACTACAATTTAGATACAACACCAATTTGAGTACGGGTATTATACCCCAAAAGAGGTGTGATCTGCCGTTGTCTTCAACCTGAAATATGATGACATACCATATTCGACATAATAAGAAGGAAGGGGTGCTAATTGGGATTGTTCACTAGCCAATACATTAGCAAATATCGCCTATGGCGTTTATTAGAGCGGGCAGCGTTAGAAATTGGCACTAGTCCTGTAGTCCTTACCGAACTGCCCAATAGTAAAGGTATCCTTAGGACTAGTAGAAATTGGCCTATTTGAAGGGTTTGGCTATATGTTATCATTATAAGGACTAGTGGACAAAAACTGTTAGTTTCTAACCCTGGCGGGGCGCTTATTATGTCGAATACGGTATATAGCTTTTAATTGAGAAAGTGTGATGTAGTTGTGAATACATTTGACCCTTGAAAACTTTTCCTTCGTTTCATTATTAACATCAATGAATTCAATCATGCATATGGAGATGATCAAGAAATGTTATCAACTCTTGCTATAATTTCAGGATCCTGCAGCAGGCAGTCCTATGGGGGGAGACCTTGTAAGCCAGCCGGAGGGGCCAGGGTACACCACACTAGTACCTAAACCAGGTAGGGACTGAGGACATGTTGCATGTGTAGAGCTTGAGCATGTTGAGTATGTCAATGAGTGCTCTGTGTGTTTGACAAGTACCGTATCCGACGTAATAAGCGCCCCGCTCTAATAAGCGCCCACAACGATATATGCTAACATATTGGCTAGTGAACAATCTCAATAAGCACCCCTTCCGCTTGATCAATGAACACAAGACTTATTTATTTGCGTATAATACGCACTCATGTATTATGTTCCTATTAATTATGGGAAATTAAATTCTGGAAAAATATATCTGTCGTATATAAACATTTCAGGCTGTCAGCATAAACCACGAAATTTATCCTTTAACTCTGGTTTTTTTCACCAAAATAATATTCTAATGAGAGCCCCCTATTTCTAATTTTGAGAGCGCCCTGGGCGCTTATTACATCCAATACGGTATATCTTTTGTCAATCAGAAGGTGATGCTGTAACCAAGATTACCTAGGGGCTATTGTACAAAATAAAGTTTCACAAAGTTTTTATTTGACTTGAGTGAGTGAGTGAGTTGGGTTTAACACCGCTTTTAACAGTATTCCAGTTATATCACTGCATGTCAACTTAATGTGGGAAAGGAAAGTATTTGACTTGATAACACAAGGGCACCCACCTAAATATATTGGCTAAAAATTGATTCTTCAAGACACCTTATTTGCCACATTATGCATCCCCTGATGGATTTTAAGACTTATCTGGTAGTCCTCTCTATAACATGAATCAGCAGCCCCTACCATACTTTCTTGTGTATAATACACATTTGTTTTTGGAAAATACAGATTTACAGTAGTTTATGTAGGGTTTGAAGGATCATGATTATCTCCCTTATTTCCTTGGTATTGTTATACGATGTCAGTGTTCTGTGATGACATGATGTCCCTCTTCCCGAGGTAAAGTCCAGTTATGAAAGTCCAGTTTCCACCCTTGCAAAACTAGGCTCGAATTCCAAAGATAAATTTTGGCTGGACTATCGAGTCTATGCATAGTCCAATCAAAATCGCGTAACGAACTAGGCATTCGGTTCATAAGGAACATGGATTTCAACATGCAGATTTCATGCAGGATTTGCAAAGCATGTGTACCGTCAACTTGGCGTCGACAGATGTTTTCCAAATCTTTTCATGTTTTTGATCATGGTGCTCAAATGATTTCATGTATTTCGCGATGTTAGTCCCGTTTTATAACAATATTGATTTTGATTATCGATCAGATCGTCTTGTTTAGGGGCTGCCATTATGTTTGAAGCAAATGCATGTGATATGAGAGGGTGAATCTGATTTGTCAATAGGAGAGATATGGAGGGATATAACTCGTAATAGCCACTGGTGGCGCTATGATCGAGCCATGGAATTCCAGCCTCGTTCGTCAAGAGTGGAAACTGGACTTTCCTAGTCAGTTAACTCCCTTGCCTCGGGAAGATGTATGACGTCACACACAGCATTATGTGTTATGTCTAGCCGGAATAGATGTATTGGAGCTGAAAGAACTCACCAGTGTTACCTTGTCATGTGGTCCCCCTGTGTGAGTGTGATTCTCAGTATGAACCTCATCACTCCCGCGAGTGTGATTATGATGAAATTTCTGTAGTTCTACAAGATCTCACTCACTCAAATATCCAGTGTTTATTATACACCGTAATACCAAGTCTGTGATATTATTAACTGAATAAACTAAAACCAACCATTCTAACGTGTAATGTATTAATTGTACTTGATTCTGTGTCTCACAGTTTCTGAATGTCTCAAATATTTTGCAGCTTTTTGTGTCATCTATTTGCAGGATTCTGTGTGAAAATGAAGACAGAGAAAAATGACAAAATCTTCATCAATGTGTGTGTCTCAGATAACGTGAGTACATGCTTCTATGGGATGTTCGTGTATCATGGTTATCAGAACTGTGTGATGCATCTCTCCATTGGGAGATTTCGTGACAGCATAGGTTCTATGTACTCCGTGCTTGTCATTAACCATGACTACCAGTAGGCGTGTGTATAGGCATGTGTATAATGTGCAACCTGGCTGATTGTATGTAATCATATTCCAACAACATAGAGACCCGTGAAGATCCGGGGTAGAATAGGTCTTCAGCAACCCATGCTTGCCATAAAAGGCGACTGTGCTTGTCGTAGGAGGCGACTAATGGGATCGGGTGGTCAGGCATGGATCGATGCTCATGTTATCAATCAACAACCAACCAACTTGGCTGCAGGTGGTAAAACAGAATGAAATCGTACCCTGGGAGAGTCATGTTGATTGCTTGTTTATTTGAAGCTGAAGAGCAAGGGAAATTCTCAGCTAGGTTGTTAGGTGATAAGAGAGATGGCGATGGGGATGGTGATGTTACTTCCGAAATGATGCTATGGTGGCGAATGGGTCCAGGGTATTTAATCAATAGAATAGACATATAATACCAAGGATAACCTTGGATGCTGCAAGACTAGTCCAACCTACTTCTTTCTGTGACATTCCATTTTGTGTTTATCAACTTTGTAATTTTCATATGATTCTCTGACACTGCCTGTTATAAGGGCCAACTGATAAGGATTGAGGCGACTATGCCTGTCGTAAGAGGCGACGAACGGGATCGACTTGGTTCATGCATGTCATCGTATTCCAATTGTGGGTCGATGCTCATGATGTCAATCACTGGATTGGCTGGTCCAGACTTGATTATTTACAGACCTCCGTCATAAAGCGTGAATATTGCTGAGTGCAGCATTAAACAACAAACAAATGATGAGGATTGATTCGTGTCAGTGTTTGACCTGGCTGATTGTGTTTCTTCATGTGTGTTAGACATGGATCTGTGATGTAGGTTGAATATTGGTCACTCACTACTGACTACAACAAAACTGCCCTCCTTCACCCTCTCACTTGCTTTCCCTCCCCCCACCGTGATATTGCTGGAATATTGCTAAAAGAGGCATAAAACCATACCCACTCACCATGCTCACACACTTTCTTACTCTCTCTATCACTCTCTCATTCTCTCTTACTCAATCACTCACTTTCTTTATCACTCACTCTCAATCTTTTACTCTCACTCACGCCGACTTACTCCATCAATCACCCTATCAATCACTCTCATTCACTCTGACTTACTCCATCAATCACCCTATCAATCACTCTCACTCACACTATCTCACCCGCTCACCATCCTGCCCCTCTCCACACACATTCTCACTCACTAATGCACCAGCGCTACACCTGACAGGTACCAGAACCGAAAGACCTGACAGAGGCAGAGTTGATACAGCTGCTGGAGTCTGACGACCCGACTGGGTTCCGGATACCCATGTCTATTGGAGAACCACATGCAGAGATGGATAAAGGTAGGCAGGGGTGAGACCAGTCGACATTGCTCTCTCAGCACACAACTGCAGGGATCGATTTCGCTATATCCAAGCTGCACCAGTGCGGATAAAACATTGCTAGTGCAGGTAACTTTTATTGCCAGGATGCACCCAGTGCAGGTAATATTTCCCACCACAAGTGCACAGCAGCAGTTTAATTTGATAAAAGTGGAAAACTGAATTCTTTTACACCTGGCTGCAAATCTTTTCGAATCCAGGGACCACAAGTTCATAAAATCAGTGAAATACACAGGTGGTCTGAATGCAGTGAACTGCAGAACTAATTCTTCAAAATTTCCACTAGAACAGTCCTGAGAAAGGAAACAGAGGAATGTATCATTGAATGAGTATGTGGTTCACCTTGAGCTCATGTGGCCTGGGACCCGTGAAGATCTGGGGTAGAGGATAGGTCTTCAGCAACCCATGCTTGCCGTAAAAGGCGACTATGCTTGTCTTAAGAGGCGACTACCAGGATCGGGTTGTCAGGCTCACTGTCTTGGTTAATACATGTCATCGTATCCCAATTGTGTGGATTGGTGCTCATGATGTCAATCACTGGATTGTCTGGTCCAGACTCGATTATTTACAGACCACCGTCATATGGCTGGGAAAATGCTGAGTGTGGCGTTAAACAACAAACAAACAATAAAACAAAATCATGTGGTCTGGTTGATATTTACTACCATATAAGTAACTATGCTGGCTGAAAAAGTGGTAGGAAAATGCGTTGTTGAAGTGAATGAGTATGGTTTTATGCCGCTTTTTACAATATCCCAGCAATATCACGGCGGAGGACACCAGAAATGGGCTTCACACTGTACCCATTTGGCGAATCAAACCCAGGTATTCAGCGTAACGAGCGAACGCTTTTACCACAAGGCTACCCCACCATTTCCACTGTGTTGTTGAAAGTTGCTGAGTACACATGAGTATAGATGAACATGTCCTGTACTTAGGTGGCGCTGGGTGCACGGCCTATGATGTCATCATCCATCCCTCGTTCCTGAAGAAGCTAGAAATCGGCAAGCTGTTCCTGGCGTTCTTCATCCAGGTGACCCGTGAGGGTATTGAGGGGAAGTATGACGTCCAGCTCAACCAAGGTAAGATATGTATATTTGGGCTTTTGCATCCGTACCATCTACTGTGTGTCGACAGATAGTGTCCAAAGCTGTTTATGTTATAATCTATGTTCTCAAGTGATTTGATGCACTTCACAAAGCAAGATCCGTTTTATTACAGTGTAGATTTTGATTATCAATCCAATTGTCTTGACAGGATGGGGTAGCCAAATGCAAGTGATATGAGAGTTGGAGACCTATTTGTCCTTGGGGGACTTAGATGGGATATAACTCATATCAGCCTTTGGTGGCACTCTGATCGAACCATAAAATACCAGCCTAGTTTGGCAATGGTAGAAACTGGAATTTTATGGTCAGTTAACTCCCTTGCCTTAAGAAAGATGAATGTGGATGCGAGTCTATTAGTGACATGTGGGTGTGTGTTTATCAGGGATACAAATCAAGGCTTAATATTTCATAGATATATAATGTGACATTGCTTGAAGTAGCATTAACAGCATTAAACTCCAATACCTAGTGGACCGCCTCCGTGGTCTAGTGGTAGAGCGTCCGTCCGCTAAAACTAGGACTGGTCGGCTCGGAGTCAGTATACTGTGTCTGAGTGGGGTATTCATGTTAAACTGCGGCATGGTATCTCAGTGAGCTAGCACTATAAATCGGCATCAGTCCGGACTAGTACAAGCAGCCACACACACACGTGCATGCACGTCGCTATATAAGTGCAATAATCTTGGATGCGACGTTAAACCCAATTTCACCTCACCTCACCTCCAATACCTAGTTAATATGGTAACGAGGGACAATTCAGTTAAAGTTAAAGCCGATAAATATTGAGATTTGTGTTTTGTAGAATAGCAACTTTCGGGTTGGTAAGGCTGGTAACAAGAAAATTTAACATTGTGTTATTTACACATTAACATCTTGTAGGTCAGCTGTGTCCAGCTTGTGTTGTTGTCAGTCTCCTACATGGCTGTGACTGACCATGTAAGTGTGTGTGTGTTGTAGAGTATGTGGTGTTGAAGAACCGCAAGTCTATCGGTCAGCTACAGGAACAGAATGTGCGCACCAAGTCCAAGCCCTTCATCATGGACATGGGAGACGGGTGAGTGGGGCGTTTGATGAGTGGGGGACATGAGTGGGGAGACGGGTGAGTTAGGGATGGATGAGTGGGGGACGGGGGAGATGGGTGAGTGGGGTGTTGGGTGTGTGGGGGACATGAGTGGGGAGACGGGTGAGTGGGGAGACGGGTGAGTTAGGGATGGATGAGTGGGGGACGGGTGAGAGGGGAGATGGGTGAGTGGGGCGTTGGGTGTGTGGGGGAGATGAGTGGGGAGACGGGTGAGTTAGGGATGGGTGAGTGGTCGGCAGGAGAGTGGGACGGTGGGTGAGTGGGACGGCGGGTGAGTTGGTCATCAGGATGTTCTCACTCTCATTTGAACTCTTCCATGTTTATTTCCAAAAAAAATAATTCAAGTCATTTGAAGTTCTTTTATCAAATGTATTAACTAAACTACCAAGTACCTATTTATCATATAAATTATCAATATCTGTTTAATGTTTAATGATAGTTGTTTATGTAACCTTAACATTTGGTCAAACGTCCTAAGCGTCATCACCACTTGTCTAGATAACTCTTGTGTTGGTACTGTTTATGCTTACTGTTAAAAGATAACAGATGTAGAAAGCATCGCTCTTTTCAGGCAGCATGTGAATTAATTCTGCAGTACTGATTTTAGTAATTTAAGGCCAATCTTCACCCAAACTTAACACCAGCAAAGCTGAAGTATCAGGAAACAATATGGAGACAGTTATGTTAATTTCTATGTTTAGAGTATGAAGGCATCATTAAAGTAGTACCAAGATTATGTCAGGTTACTTTCCATACATTAGGCCATGTTATGTTTCATCTACTTTTGGGGGTCGGTTGGGTAGCCTGGTGGTTAAAGCGTTAGTTCGCCATGCCGAAGACCCGGGTTCGATTCTTGACATGGGTACAATGTGTGAAGCCAATTTCAGGTGTCCCCCACTGTGATATTGCTGGTATTTTGCTAAAAGCAGCGTAAAACCAAACTTACTCACTCACTCATCTTCTTTTGGAGGCATGGTTATTATATTAGGCACTGAAATTCGCTGTGCAGAGTTACCTCCCTTTGCTGACTCCACATTTGTTCAAAGCCCAGTTTCTTGGCTTGACAATACTTGCAGTGGGAGATGTCACTTCGGGCTTTCCTCTCAAAATGAACCGACATGTTTTGCTGAGATACTATTCAATTCCTCCTAAAATCCTCAATAGATTATCAGGATGTAGCTCATGTTAAACCTTATCTCTCCTAATCCTTGTGTTGCAGGGCCCCCCAGACACCCGCTCCCACCCCCCAGGCCAAGCCCCTGGTGCAGGAGATACCCACTACTGAAGTCAAGAAGTGAGTTCAGTGTAATAGTAGCCCTAACCAGCTGCTTCTGTGCTCATTGTATCGTACATTCTTATGTTGCTCTTCACTCAAATGGCCCAGGTGCGATTCCCCACATTGTCTCCAACTCAGATGTGTCTAATCCCTGGTGGGGTGGCCAGGTAGCCTAGTGGTTAAAGCTTTTGCTCGTCACACCAAAATCCCGGGTGCCATGAGAGGCGACTATGCTTGTCGTAGGAGGCGACTAACGGGATTGGGGGCTCAGACTCACTGACTTGTTGATGCATGTCATCGTATCTCAATTGCATGGATCATGATGTCAATCACTGGATTTTCTTGTCCAGACTCGATTATTTACAGACCGCCATCATATAGCTGGGATATTGCTGAGTGTGGCATTACACAACAAACAAACAAACTTTATGTGTTGAATTCCTGGTTTATTCCATAAATAGTCCAAAGAGCTACACCAGTCCCCGGATAAGTTGATTTATTTTCATGAGGATTTTGATGCAAGGACATTCGACTGTACTTTTGTTTTGCAAATTAATTACTTTTCCTTCAACAAGGCTTGTAAAAATTAGTTCCATGTAGACTAAACATACATGACGATAAGCCTTAATGAATGCAACTGTACAATTTTACTTGATTCACTTATCTTGCCATTACCGGTTCTGTGATGCATGTGATGTTCTGTCTGCAGAGGCCCAGAACCAAAGTTCACATTAGTCCAGGAACCAGCGGAGGGCCACCCTGAATTCATAGTGGCCGAAATCCAGCTCCCAAAAGTTGTACGTAACAGTCCATGTTGTTGACATCCTCTGTTTCATAGAAAGGTTCATATCTTTCCCATTTCTGTTATGTTTTGGGGCACAGATGGCTCAGTCGTGTGGGTTGCTGCAGTTTGATGTGCAGAATTGCAACCATTTGGCACGCCAGAAACCTTGATCATTGTTTAGAATCCCGGTCCCGGTTATGTCTACACCATACCCATGCTGGTAGCTCGCTCGCACGCTTCATGAAATAGTGACATCACCAGTGTAACAACAGTCAAACTTCACACGACTACTAACTTTAAACCCGTGAAGATCTGGATTAAATAGGTCTTCAGCAACCCATGCTTGCCGTAAAAGGCGACTATGCTTGTTTTAAGAGGCGACTAACGGGATCGGGTGGTCAGGCTCGCTGACTTGGTTGATGAATGTCATCATATCCCAATTGCGTAGATCGATACTGATGATGTCAATCACTGGATTGTCTTGTCCTGACTTTATTATTAATAGACCGCTATCATTTAGTTGGAATATTGCTGAATGCGGCTTAAACAACAAAAAGACAGACTAACTTTAATGAGGATTGTGTCTGTCCCTGCGTCCTATGCTGTGAACGGACACCACATGGTGGCAGCAACGGAGAGTCCCACCGCTCCACACATGGCCGTGTCATGTCCCCCAACATAGCTACAGTGTGTCTGTCCCTGTGTCCTATGCTGTAAACAGACACCACGGAGAGTCCCACTCCACACATGGGTGTGTCATGTCCCCCAACATAGCTACAGTGTGTCTGTCCCTGTGTCCTATACTGTGAACGGACACCACAGAGAGTCCCACTCCACACACGAGTGTGTCATGTCCCCCAACATAGCTACAGTGTGTCTGTCCCTGTGTCCTATGCTGTAAACAGACACCACGGTGAGTCCCACTCCACACACGAGTGTGTCATGTACCCCAACATAGCTACAGTGTGTCTGTCCCTGTGACCTATACTGTAAACGGACACCACGGAGAGTCCCGCTCCACACATGGCCGTGTCATGTCCCCCAACATAGCTACAGTGTGTCTGTCCCTGTGACCTATGCTGTGAACAGACACCACGGAGAGTCCCACTCCACACATGGGTGTGTCATGTCTCCATCCACTGTTTCAGAAGACGGCCAGCACACTGACCCTGGACGTGGGGGAGGACCGTGTGGTGCTGGACACTCGCTCCAATGTCTACTACCTGGACATCTACCTGCCATACAACGTCGTCCAGGAGGAGGTCGGCTCACAGTTTCACAGGAAGAACAAGGTAGGACTCCATGTCTGTCCAGAGGCTCTCTGTGTCTGCTGATCTTTGAATGGAAGACTATACCCCAAGTTACTTCTACATGTACAAAGTTCCATCAATAATAACCAACAAAGAATGTTAAGCTTGTAAAAAATATTACTGTATATTTGAAAAGAAAACTGCCTGTGTAATGTAACAAAAATATTTTATTGAGATAGTGTAACTTTTGTTACCTTATCATGTGCAAAACCTTTGTCTTATTTATTGTACTCTTGGGCAGATAAACACCAAATAGACTACTTCTACTACTTCTTCTTCTTCTTTACCCATGAAGATCCGGGGTAGAATAGGTCTTCAGCAACCCATGCTAGCCGTAAGAGGTGCCTAACGGGGACGGCTGGTCAGGCTCGCTGGCTTGGTTGATGTATGTCATCATATCCCAATTGCATGGATCGATGCTTATGATGTCAATTCACTGGATTGTCTGGTCCAAAGCCCCTGAAGTACAGTGCCCAAGCCATGCAAGCTATCCTATTATATTAGCAAGGGATCTTCATGTCCAGAGTACATCTCTATCTCAATTTTGTATTTCAGATTCTGACAATCACTATGCCAGTACAGCCCTTGTCATAGCAGCCACTACACGACATAATGTTTCAACACTGATAGAACAACACTATCACACTATGGTGATGACAGTGTGCCACAAGAGTAACCTCTCTAAAACAGGTTCCATGTGAGTGACGTGTGTGACATGAGGTGACTCTCTGCATTCCTTCCCCTGTGATAGAATAAAATGGAAGGATGGAACTCAACGGAAGGGTTGTCCTCAGTTCCACATTGAACAGTTTTATTCATTATCTATTTATGAATATTTGTGTTATGTTTTGTAATAAAATTGAAATAAAAAGGTGTGTGGGGGAGACATCAAGATGTTTGTTGTACAGTCTAATGTGGATATCAAGGAGAAGATGGCTGTTATTGTTGATCAACCTAAGTGAAGTTAATATTTTTTAATTTTTTTTAAATAATTAAAAAGTGAGGCAGAGAAAAATGAAATGAGGTTTGTTATGAGTTTATTGTGACCTGATGTTAAAGGGGCACTTGGCTCTGCCTAATTGACAGTCCCAGAAACTTTTATTCAAGATTCAATATCATTTATATCAGATCTTTTTATGAGCTAAACACGTGTGGTTTCAGATTTGCATGTTTTATAGAGTGTTTTACCATTTAATACCCCCACCGGGGGCACGGGTGGCCCAGTCGTCTAAGGCGCTGCGATTCACTGTGCAGAGTTGCGTCCCTTGGGCACGCCAGAAACCTATGATTGTGGGTTCGAACCCCGGTTCGTCCCGATTATGTTTTCTAGGTTTGTCAGTACCATACCCGTGCTCGTGGGTTTCACCAAAGTGGTAAACGTCTGAGACCTGCATCACTTCGGGCTTTCCTCCCACATTAAACTGACACGCCACGATATAACTGGAATAGTGTTAAAAGCGGCGGTAAACCCAACTCACTCACTCACTTATACCACCAGCATTGAATACCTAATAAAGCAAACAAATCTCATCTTCCCGATGCAAGAGAGTTAACTGACTTTAAAAGTCCAGTTTCCACCCTTGCCGAACTAGGCTGGAATTCAGGAGTTACATTTTGGCCGGACTAACAAGTCTATGTATAGTCCAATCGCGTAACTAACTATAGACATACGGTTCGCAAACATGGATTTCAAGGTGTAGATTTCGGTCAACGGAAAGATTTGTAAAGCATGTGTAGCACCATGGGTGTTGACAGATATTTTCCAAATCTTTTCATGTTTTTAATCAAGGTGTTCAAGTGATCTCACGCACATTGCGAGATAAGGCCTGTTATCTTACAATATAAATCTTGATTATCGATCAAATGGCCTTGACTGGGCGCCGCCATTTTGTTTGAAGCAAACGCATATTGTGTGAGAAGTGGAATCTGATTGGTCAATAGGAAGGTCATAGAAGGGACTTAACTTGTAATAGCCGCTGGTGGCGCTCCCGTCAACCATGGAAATTCCAGCCTTGTTCGGCAAGGGTCGAAACTATACTTTTATGGTCAGTTAACGCCCTTACCCCAGGACAAATTTGAAAACACATAATGTTTATCCACATTGTAAAATACAAAAGTTATCAGTCATTTTCTGAAGCACTCTCCCTACCAGAACTCTTACACTTGTCCGACAGACATGACGTCACCCTGAAATGTGATGGCCTCGTGATACAATGGGTGGTGCCATATGTTCTGGTGATAACGGAACTAGCCTGTAAGAAAACATACAACTTTATGGATAACAACTTCTGGTTAATTGCATTTAGCGATGTTTCAAAGTAGGTAAGGTCTACGTAACCTGTAGGAATCAACATCATCCCTAAACACAATAAAACAGAAGTTGTTATCCAAAAACTTTTAGAATGCAAATCAAACAGTGAACTAGCCTGGTTAGCAGAATGTGGAACAAAAGATCTAATTTGAAGTTGACATTTGAATTTTATCCAACTGAGTAGTTAACATGGTATCAATTTAGCCAGGCCCAATGGTACTTTTGTCTAATTTTGGGATTGAGAGAAAAAAGATACTTATGAAAAAATATTTATGAGCTATGAATAATCCAGGAGATTCTGTCTTCGAATCCTATTTACTATATTCCACGTAATCAGCGCACAGGGCCCTCTCAAAATTAGAAATAAGGGACTCTTATTAGAATATAATTTTGGTGAAAGAGTTGAAAGATCGTAAATTTCGTGTTTTATGCTGACAGCCTGAAATGATACAAAAGAAAAGTCTGTGCGTATTATACACAAACAGATATATTTTGCATGTTTTATAGAGTGTTTTACCATTTAATACCCCCAGCATTGAATACCAAATAAAGCAAACAAATCTCATCTTCCCGAGGCAAGAGAGTTAACTGACTTTAAAAGTCCAGTTTCCACCCTTGCCGAACTAGGCTGGAATTCAGGAGTTACATTTTGGACAGATATATTTTTCCAGAATTAATTGCCCGTAATTAAGGTTGCATATATAACATACGAGTGCGTAAATTGATCAATAGGAAGGGTGCAAATTGGGATTGTTCACTAGCCAATATAATAGCCAATATCACCGTGGGCGCTTATTAGAGCGGGGCGCTTATTACGTCGAATACGGTAGTCCCGTTTTTCAAAATTTCAGCAAACATTCCCATTCGTTTGACCATGCCCTGTATTGAAGTGGAGTAAAAGTTCAGATTTTCATGAGATTGACGTGAGTCCCGAAACACGACTTTCTTTGTTGGCTGCTCTTCTCCCAAACGTTACGTGGCGAGTGAACAAATAGGCAGAGTCACAATCTATCTGTATGTGGCAGTCCATAGTGGCAACAAATGGTTGCTTCCGCTTTATGTCTTAAAGAATTAAATCTGATGTGTGTAAATATATAATGGGAATATAGGGATGTTTATCCAGTGAGTTAACCTCGGAAACAGCAGCAGTCGTCTTAGTCCAGCGACTAAAACCTTACCTTAATCCACTGATTTAATAATTGAACGCTCCCGTGAAGATCCGGGATAGAATAGGTCTTCAGCAACCCATGATTGTCGTAAAAGGCGACTATGGTTGTCGTAAGAGGCGACTATCGGGACAGAGTGGTCAGGCTCGCTGACTTGGTTGATGCATGTCATCTATCCCAAGTGCGTGGATTGATGCTCATGATGTCAATCACTGGATTGTCTGGTCCAGACTCGATTGTTTACTGACCGCCGTCATATGGCTGGAATATTGCTGCGTGCGGCGTTCAACAACAGACAAACAAGCAAAATAATTGAACGAAACGGGCATAAAATATACTGTATTGGCACTGTTATATTAATGCAGTTGGGTGACATAGCGCCTTGCGCGAGCTGGAATTACTAAAAATAAACAGAATTTTATGTGTGTCACGATGTGTCAGATTGATGGGGGAGACCAAAGTGACATCGGTCGTAGCTAGGCGTTCTTTAGGCTGGCGAAAGCCACGAGCACCTGCAGGCACTTAATATATACCGACGTACGTGTAGGCGCGCGCGGGTGTGCGTCCGTGTGTGTGTGCCTGTTTGTACTAGTCCGGACTAATGTCGGTTTTAGTGCCAGCCCACTGAGATACCATGCTGCAGTTGTAACATGAATACCCCACTCAGACGTAATGTACTGACTCCGAGCCAACCGGTCCTGTTTTATCCCCTTAACGCCGAGTGCCAGGCTGAGTAACAAGTACAGTAGACTACGGTTAAAACGAACACGCTTATAACGAACTGACGGATATACCGAACTTACTTTTTGGTCCCGAATATTTGCTGTAGTTATGCTGTACATATGCTTATAACGAACTACGGTTATAACGAACTAAAATTAGTAGTCCCTTTGAGTTCGTTATAACCGTAGTTTACTGTACTATATTTTAACGTCTTTTGGTATGATATACATGACGCGGCCGGGGATCTAACCCTGACATTCCGCTCTCCGAGCCGAAGATATACTACAGACAGACCAGTAATAATAATGATCATTCTGGGCTCGAACTTAGGTTCATCAGGGCCTCGTTCCGCTACGACTATCGCAAGCCTATGTTAGTGAGTGAGTATGGTTTTACGCCGCTTTTAGCAATATTCCAGCAATATCACGGCGGGGGACACCAGACTTGGGCTTCACACATTGTACCCATGTCGGGAATCGAACCCGGGTCTTCGGCGTGACGAGCGAACGCTTTAACCACTAGGCTACCCGACCGCCCCTCAAGCCTATGTTAAAGAATGGGAGTTACAATCGTCTTAGCGCGAACGCTGATCCAGGCACGTGACGCAACTCTTCACCGCGACTTGCTGCGCCTCAGACCACTTCTCCACCTGCGCCCCTACACAGTATTCAAGGCCGTAGTTAACCTAATATTTGTACAAGTTTTACTTGTCCCCAACTTGATTCAAATAAAACTGTTTTCTATTTTTTTAATCGGGACCGAACCAGACAATCCAGTGATTGACATCATGAGCATCGATCCATGCAATTGGGATACGATAACATGCATCAACCAAGTCAACAAGTCAGCGAGCTTGACCACCCGATTAGTCGCCTCTAACGACAAGCATAGTCGCCTTTTACGGCAAGAACGTTCAACATGTCCCGCTAAGACCGCTGACCCCCCGATCTTGTTAGTCGCCTCTTACGACAAGCATAGTCGCCTTTTACGGCAAGCATGGGTTGTTGAAGACCTATTCTACCCAGTGCAACATTCATAGACTCATAAAACTATGAACCCGTTCTTGGTTCCCTCTCCGCGCGCTTTAATATGCTGAAATACAGCAACAAGGGTTGTTAAGCTTTGATGATGAATGTCACGGAGTCAAAACGTCAGTCAGGTGGCGACACAAATATTTCAACGGATCAAACTTTCGTGGCGCATTATCGAGACTCGGTTGTATGGACAAAAAGATTCAACATTGTCTTATGTAACAAAAATCAAATTAAATGTCTAACGAAGAGCCCATAAGAACCTCGTTTCAAACAAAAAAGGCGATTCCAGATTCATTAAATACATTATCCTGTGATCCAAGTTATTAACTATATACTTTTTGTCTCAGCTACTTTCGGTTGCTATGGAAACGACATCGCAAGGTATGCACCGATTGTTTACTGTGCAGTCTGACACAAGCTTGGATGTTTGACGGGGTAATGTCAACATTATTCTTCCCCAAGACATCGAGAAAAACTTTACATACTTACATAGAGGAAACAATCCCCTTGCACTTATCATGGATCATTGTTTTTTTACACCAAGACCGCCTGTAGAATTGACAGCTGGTTGCTATTAATGTTTGTTATTGAGAATTAAAGGGAGAAAGACCCCACACACTCAACTGAAACACGTTTACACGTTTCACTCGGCCGTCCAACATTCCTACAATCGCCAAGAAAACGTTCATTTGCCAATTCGACCTTCTGTCTATTCCTATTATCAAAACTCATTAACTCAAACCCCTTTCACTCGCCAACCCATCATTTCTCACTCAGTCACAAATAACTCACTCGTCCAAACCCCTTTCACTGGTCCGCCCATCCTTTCCTCACTCAGCGACAAATAACTCACTCGTCCAAACACTTTCACTGGTCCGCCCATCCTTTCCTCACTCAGCGACAAATAACTCACTCACCCAAACACTTTCACTGGTCCGCCCATCCTTTCCTCACTCAGCGACAAATAACTCACTCACCCAAACACTTTCACTTGCCCATGCATCCTTTCCTCACTCAGTCACCAATAACTGACTCGACAAGTAAGTAAGTATATTTCTGTTTTGCAGGCCATCGGCCCATGTACGCAGTTGTTACAACAATATCATATATATACATTGCAATAAAGCGGTAGATGACACAATATACTTACTATCAAGTGCATATTTACATTTCAGAGCTTCTCTAACGACCCTAGCACATTTGTTAAGGATTGACACTTCATTGGAAGTCAGTAATTTCTGACATTTACAAATATTTGATGAAATATGCCACATCGGTATGTACTTATTTCTCAACAATACATATGCCTCGCAATCAAATATGAAATGGAGTTCATCTTCAATGCTATTACACATCCTACAAATTCGGTTAACAATTATAGCTTCTTTACATCTGATATTACAACGCAACGTCAGTTCCTGCAATCTCACCAAACACAAACATCTTCTTAATTCCCTAACATTGATGTTTGTAACATAATATTAAACAGTATGCAATGACTTAATACTCAAATAATATTAAATAAGTCGTTTTGAATCATTGATAATACTAAAATAAAACGATTTCCACAGTCTTCTAATCTCTGTCTGAATATCTACAGAGAATATGAAATATCTCCAATATCTTGACTAACCCATGCATATCCGAAACCATGCGTGTAACAATATTACACAAGATGTCCATGTCTTCCTTCCTGCTGAATCTAACTTCTTAATAGGTAGGTAACTCGCCCACCTCTATCACTCACTCTCCAAACATTCACTCACCGAGAATATTTTCCCTAACCTACTCTGGAGACCGCCTACGTGGTCTAGTGGTAGAACGTCTGCCCTGAGAGCGGAAGGTCCGGGGTTCGATCCCCGACCACGTCATACCAAAAGACGTTAAAATATGGTACTTGTTGTAACCCTGTTTGGCGCTCGGCATTAAGGGGCTAAAACAAGGACTGGTCGGCTCGGAGTATGTATACTGTGTCTTAGTGGGGTTTTCATGTTAAACTGCGGCATGGTATCTCAGTGAGCTAGCACTATAAATCGGCATCAGTCCGGACTAGTACAAGCAGCCACACAAACACATACACGTACATGCACGTCGCTATTTATATTAGTGCAATGATCTTGGACGCGACGTTAAACCCAATTTCACCTCACCTCACCTACTCTGGAAAAGCCATTTACTCACAAAGAACCAATTCATAAGCCCACTCATCATTCTCTCACTCATTCACAAAACGACTCACTCGCCAAGAACCTATTCCTTCTTTCATTTATCAAAACTCCGTTACTCATTCACCTCGATCCCTTTTACTGACACACACAACCTTCCCTCCAGATCTCTCCCCCCATGTCTGATGTCATCGAGCCCAATTGCATGGATCGATGTTCATGATGTCAATCACTGGATTGTCTGGTCCAGACTCGATTATTTACAGACCGCTGTTATATAGCTGGAATATTGCTGAGTGCGGCGTTAAACAACAAACCAACCAGCCCGATGTCTGACCAAGAACCCGCACGTATATTCGCCTAAACAACCCTCCGTATTTCAGTCATCTACGCTCACTCACTCTCCAAGACCTCTATCACTCGCCCAGCCTATATCTTAACTAAGCAAGACCCCTTCCACTTCTCCGTCGATCCTGCCCTCGGGGACACGGGTGACTCAGTCGTCTAAGGCGCCGCGATTCGCTGTGCAGAGTTGCGTCCCTTGGGCACGCAAGAAACCTGTCATTGTGGGTTCGAATCTCGTTTTGCCCCGATTATGTTTCTATGTTTGTCAGCACCATACCCGTGGTAAACGTCTGAGACCTGCATCACTTCGGGCTTTCCTCCCACATTAAACTGACACGCCGTGATATAACTGAAATACTGTTAAAAGCGGCGTTAAACCCAACTCACTCACTCACTCACTCACTCACTCCATCCTGCCCTCACGAAACCTTAATCACGCTTCAAGAATCCTTTCTCACTCACTCATTCACTCAAACGCTCAACCTCTAAAAGAACTCACTCGCCAAGAGAGCGTGGTTTTACACTGCTTTTAGCAATAATCGGGGAACACCAGACATGAGCTTCATTGTACCCATGTAGGGAATCGAACCCGGGTCTTCGGCGTGACGAGCGAACGCTTTAACCAGTAGGCTATCCCACCGCCCCTACTCACCAAGAACCCTTCACTCGTCCAACCGATATTCCCTCTTTTAATCATCAAACCCCTGCGCGGCCTGCAGTATCCTTCCATTCGCCCAACCAACCTTCCCCTACTCACACGACCCGTGAAGATTCCGGGGTAGAATAGGTCTTCAGCAACCCATGCTTGCCGTAAAAGGCGACTATGCTTGTCGTAAAAGGCGACTAACGGGATCGGGTGGTCAGGCTCGCTGACTTGGTTGATGTATGTCATCGATCCCAATTGCGTGAATCGATGCTCATGATATTAATCACTGGATTGTCTGGTCCAGACTCGATTATTTACAGACCGCCGTCATACAGCTGGAATATCTGTGAGTGCGGCGTTAAACAACAAACCAACCAACCAACCATACTCACACACCAAAAAAACATTACACACTGAGCCATCAGACGGAAAGTGATGACGTAGGCTATGTCCGTTATCCCCCGTCACTGGAGACTGGATGGAATGTAATATTCAGCAGTCAACATTACTGGTAACACTACCCATTCGGCGTGCTGTGTATACGACCGGGACTGAAGATTACTGCATTTAACAATGGACAAATTAATTGCAGAAAATTGGTTTGTTTGTTGTTTAACGCCGCACTCAGCAATATTCCAGCTATATGACGGCGGTCTGTAAATAATCGAGTCTGGACCAGACAATCCAGTGATTGACATCATGAGCATCGATCTACACAATTGGGATACGATGACATGCATGAAAAAAGTTAGCGAACCTGACCACCCGGTCCCGTCAGTCGCCTCTTACGACAAGCATAGTCGCCATTTACGGCAAGCATGGGTATTGCTAAAGAAGGCCTGTTAAGACGTAAATTGTAATAAAAAGGTAAATTGTAATACTTGCAGCAAATTGTAATAATTTTGACGTAAATTGTAATAACAACGTAAATTGTAATACAATTTGACGTAAATTGTAATACGCAAATTGTAATAAAAATTGACGTACATTGTAATAATCTCAACTTGCGGTAAAATGTAATAACTTTTTACGAAAATTGTAATAACCTTATGAGTTTAGTGTCAAAGGCGTTAAATGACTAGAACCTATCCTTGTCAGGGTTGGTACAGGGTTTATCGTACAATCGTCATTAAAGTATGGGTGTGGGGGAGGATTGAGGTCGTTATCGTACATTGTTGTATAATTATTTGTATATATAAACGCATTGGAATTTCATTTCTATGGTTGTCCAGAAGAGGATTAATTACTAGAATGAACTTAGTTTTCTTATTTATTTGAGAAATACTCTGTGTGTTTTGTACTTAAATGTAATATATCCTATTGACGATTTTCATCATAATTGTTCATATTTAATCTAATGGAATCATATTTCAATTGGTAAAGTAGGTAGTAATATACACAATGGAATAATTATAACGTAACAAACTTACACAAATATATTGATGTGTAAATGTGGAAAGTCTGACATTTACTCACTGAAGCAAATTTATTTATTTTGCAACTGTATACATGTATTTGTACATATTTTATGCGGAGAGGGGTTTACTAAGTTGCAAGAACTTGTCCCCAATACAATTCTCATTTTGTTCTGTGAATAAAATATGTTTAAACTAAACTAAACTAGCAAATGGATGAATGTCATTCTGCAGTAGTCTGTGTGCAAGCTGATTTATACATGTTCATATACATAATATCAATTTATTTAAACTTGAATAAAGTTTCAATTTTTTAACGTTGCTCGGAGGATGTAAAGCAAATAATGACAATGTCCTTGGCGATGTACATGTAGGTATGTGAACCCGCAAGGACTACCTTTATCAATTATTTTACGTGCAGCTTGTGTCATGTCTGTATTGTTAGAATGATACTCTAACAACTGTACACATCGAAATTTATGACTGAAAGATCCATCCTCGGGTTAAAAATGATGGATTACATTAGGTACGTCTATTCGACAAATAGGTTAATTGATTTATCATCCAATAGTACCTTAGCTAGGAGTCCATTGCAATAACATTGAGTTACGAGTTACCGAAGAGAGCTCTGTGCAACCGGACCCTGAAATTATGTCGATTTGCATTGGAGGTTTACTTAATTTGATAAGGAGCACATGACCGTTTCCTTGAAACAAACGAGACAATCCAATCGTATTTATACATTATATTTTGACGAAGAATTCAAATACAACAAATGAGTGACAGATCTCCTGTGCAATGTCAAAGGAAAAAAACCAGTCGTCAGCAAATGCAGCATAGATTTCCCAAGCATGGGAAAGGAGAATACTAAATACATAACATTATATACAATGTTTTTATTAATATCAAAAGAGGGACGTGGATATTCTTTACCTACATTGCATATACTATTAGATATTGTGTATTCTCGATCTATGTGAACTTCTCCCAGATAAAGAAATAATAATAAATAAATGCAAACCATGTTAACTTATGCAATTTTTGTAGCAATGTATGATTAACATATGGATCATTAATATAACATAAAATATTTCCTTTCATAGGAAGAAGTATATTTAATGAAATAAATGAATAAATGTAACTGTCTGGATTCCTTTCATATGTCATGAAGAACTAACAACAACTTACTGACAACTTTTGCTGGGATAATAACTCCTTGCCCCAACAACAAAAACAGAATCCATCATGATTACGGCACGAAATCATAATTCAAAGCATACACAATAATATCCGGTATCTTCGGGCATGTCTTGTTGAGTTTCAAAGAGCATCAGAATGTATACTAAATTTGTTGCAATCAATTATTGCTGAAATATATGTTTTTTCAAAATTGAAAGGATTGAAAATCTATAATGAGAAGGGTTTTGTCACTAACGTAAATATTCTCTTTGACCTTATACGAAGAGTATTCTAAAATCATTAAACTCGGCAATCGTTGGTGGATTGCGCCAAGCAACCTTGATACCAAATTTGGTACCTCACGGGTAATGCGGTTCATAATTTTCGAAACAGATAATTACGTTTTCATAAGTTATCACTAATTTGTGACATATATACGGACAACAATTACCTCAGAGGATAATCTTCTCTGGGGGTTTAAGAGGGTTAAAATAATTCCAGCTAACATCAAGCACTGTAATAAAATATTGAAATTATAGCATACCTTCTTAACATTCCAATGAAAAGAATAGTGACTAACTAAGAAACCAAATTATATTTATCTCCGATACTATGCCCTCATCAGTATACACACACACACACACACACACACACACACACACACACACACACACACACACACACACACACACACACACACACACACACACACACACACAAACACACATATACACCCCAACACACACACATACATACAAACACATACACACATAGGTATGTATGTATGTGTGTGCTTGTGTGTGTTTATGTATAGTTCCAAGTGAAAGATGAGTGACACTACTTTGTGAGAGGTCCCACAAAAATGCTGATATGAGCAATTAAAGGTTATACAAAATGTAACAAATGAAGTAAGATATTTTTAAGATAAAATAGAAACACAAACCTGTAGATGTACGAATTAGAATGTAGCAAATACATTAGATAAACGTATCTTCTACGTAGATAAAAGTATGTCCAACGAAGACATAAGTATATTCTTCGTAGATAATACGTTTTTCATTTTTTATCACTAATTTGAGACGGACAATAATCCCCTGAAAGCATAACCTCCTCTGGGGGTTTAAGAGGATTAAAGTAATTCCAACAAACAACAAGCACTGTAATGAAATTACAACAAACTTTGTTAAAATTCTGATGAAAAGACTAGTAACTATACTAGCCACATAAAGAAACTGTGCACGGAGAAAATATAGATATAAGGGCACACCGTCCATATATGAAAGATAGGTTTGAACACAGCAATTATTGGAGACATTCAAACGCTCATGCACGTGCCATGCGATATGACGTCATTGATGGGGGCCTATGGACGTGCAATGTGTTACTGCACGTGCATCCTGTGCAGCTGTACACAGCATGTGCAACTCAAAATTCGCTGTCACTTTGGAAAGCATGATCTGTGGTCATTTAAAAATTCAAAACTTCTCAGGCGTGGACACAAGCATATCACAAGCAAATCATGCCAAGATTGACAGCTGCACAGCGTCATGAAGCCATTGGAATGATCCGAGCGGGAATGAGGCAACAACAGGTGGCAACATATTTCCAATGCCACCGTAACACGATATCGGCATTGGTGAGGCGTTATCAGATGACGTTGCCGACCACCCACGTTCAGGACGTCCCCGAGTAACGACGCCAAGACAGGACAGATGGATTCGAGTAACACATCTCCGACACAGGTTCCAAACGGCAGTAACGACGTCCCAGACAATTCCTGGACTGCGCCGTATCCATCCCAACACTGTCAGGAATCGTTTACGTCAGTACGGGATTCGACCACGACGCCCTGCCATACGTCCCATCCTGATAACCGTCATCGAGTCAACCGTCTAAGATGGTGTCGAAATCATGTTCGCCAACCTCGAATATGGTGGAGAAATGTTGTCTTTACAGATGAATCGAGGTTCAACATTTCCCACAGTGACGGGCGCCAACGTGTCTACCGGCGTTTGGGAGAACGTTATGCACGCAACTGTATTGTGGAGAGGAATCGTTTTGGAGGTGGCTCTGTGATGATTTGGGGTGGGATAACAGCACGGCACCGAACCCCTTTGGTGGTTGTTCAGGGCAATCTCACCGGTGTTGGCTACAGAGATCAGATTCTGAGGCCTGTGGTCATTCCTGTCCTGCAACGTCATGGCCCGGGATTGACATTTCAACAGGACAACGCTTGTCCTCACACGGCTAGGGTCGCAATGGATTTCCTTCACCATAACAATGTCATGTTACTGCCATGGCCTGCAATTTCTCCAGATAACTCCCCAATAGAGCATGTGTGGGATGAAATGGAGCGCCGTCTACGTCGTCTTCCACATCCTCCGGATAACGTCCGTGACTTGGCACAGGATTTGAGGAGGATATGGCAGGCCATTCCCCAGGCCTTCCATGCCCATTTGGTGGACTCCATGCGTCGCCGATGCACTGCTGTGATTCACGCACAGGGTGGTCATACCCGTTATTGACTTTGTGACTTTGTCGTTTGACCCCCTACTCCATTTTGATCTTCTGACGTCATCGTAACAGATGTTGTTCAGGTCCCGTTGACATTTTCTTATGGTCCGATCATTCAGCTGCTACAGCGTCTGCATCATTTTGTTCTTGCTGTGTTGTATTTCAATCCAGAATATATTTTCTCCGTGCACAGTTTCTTTATGTGGCTAGTATATCTAAGAAACCAAATCATATTGTTGCTGCGATACTTGGGCCTCATCAGCATAGACACACAAACACAAACATACACAAACACACACACACACACATACACACACACACGCACGTACACACACATACATTCACACATACACACGCACGCGCGCGCGCGCACACGCACGCACACAGATACAGACACAAAAACGTGTTGCACACACTACATACCCATACAAAAACACCCCCACACAAACACTTTATGTGTGTATACATGTACGTATGTATGTATGTATGTATGTGTGTGTGTGTGTGTGTGTGTGTGTGTGTGTGTGTGTGTGTGTGTGTGTGTGTGTGTGTGTGTGTGTGCGTGCGTGTGTGTGTGTGTGTGTGTGTGTGTGTGTGTGTGTGTGTGTGCGCGCGCGCGCGCGCATGTAGGTGTGTATGTAATGACAGTAAATATGAGCTCTATGTCATTGGTATCATAAACAGAAAGAAAAGCATTTTGCACTGGTGAACACATAAAAGCAAACATTCAACTGACTTGACATGTCCCCAACAAGTAACGGATTAAGTAAAGATGTATATATCAAAGTTTACTATTCAAGGTCCCTTTACATATCAATAGTTGTATAAGGATTACTGTTCACAAATATAATAACTGTGTGTGTCAAACATGCATGTTTTCTCACTGCATGACAAAAGTATCTCGAGCTATATTCGTACCGAACAATTATATATATAATTTTACGGTACGGATATAGCTCGATATATATAATATTTCGGTACGAATATAGCATTTGTCGTACAATCGTCATTAAATATGACTTAGTGGGGGTGTGAGAACTTGAAACTTGATATATCGAACATTGTTGTATATATATATATAAACTCACTGGAATGTTATTTCTGTAGGTTAAGTACGTGGTTATCAACACAATGTATTTATATATAAAAATATATGTTTGGGATGCTTTCCTTGCATTTAAAGTGTGTTAGCAGTTGTTGAAAAGAGCGATTCAGCATGAAACCAAATTTGAAATGGGGTAAAACAGTTGTTACATAGTGTATGAAATACCCTCTGAAGACATATATTGCAGTCTCAAATTTAGAAGTTTTACCTCAATTTCAGAAAAAAAGTGATAAGGGTAGGTAATTAGAACTAGGTAAAAAAAAAATCGGAGCAAAATATGATTTGACTTTTTGGTAAGTCACCAGTCATTTTATTGGAATTTTAAGAGGGTATGTTATTACAGTGCTTGATGTTAGCCCAAATTACTTTAATCCTCTTAATCTTTCAGAGGGGGTTATGTTTTCAGGGGATTATTGTACGTATATATTTCGTATCAAGGTTTCTTGGCGCAATCCACCAAACGATTGTCGAGTTTAATGATCTTCAAGTACGTTTCAAGGTCAAAGAGAAAATTTACTTTAGTGACAAACATATTTTCATTATAAATTTTCAATTCCTTTCTATTTGGATACAAGCAGATATATTTCAGCAATTGATTGCAAGAAATTTATGATAATTCGTATACTCTTTGAAACTGTACAAGAGTTATCCGAAGATACCGGATGTTATTTGTGTATGCACGGGATCTGTCAACTCATTTGTTGTATTTGAATTCTTCGTCAAAATAAAATGAATTGTATAAATATGATAAAATTCCCTCGTTTGTTTCAAGAAAAGGATCATGTACTCCTTATCAACTTGTATAGCATTTCTACTGCAAATCGACACACTGGTTGACCAGCCTGTGTTTGTACCCTTCGTCATCACTCGTTCAGTCGTGTCGAACTGGTCAACGTACTGTTGAAGCAAGTCATGCAAAAAACATCTTGAATAGCCTTATAAGAGTATTGAACAATATGTCACAATTAAGTTATTTGTCGAATATACGGTTGTGTAACCCATCATTTTGAACCCGTGGATGGACCTTTCAGTCATTTAAATTTATCGATGTAGACACCACCCTTTAATGACGATTGTACGATAAAGCCTATACCAACCATCCCTAACTTAACAGTTTTGTACGTTTGTCATCATACACAGTATTTCTCGAATTGTACATGTGAAACGCAAGCTCAACTAACAAAGATCATTTCTAGTCAATTGGCGTCTTGGACACTACGGTAGTAAGGTTTTTACAATTTACGTAAGAATTTATTACATTTTACCGCAAGTAGAGATTATTACAATGTACGTCAATTTTTATTACAATTTGCGTATTACAATTTACGTCAAATATTATTACAATTTACGTTGTTATTACAATTTACGTCAAAATAATTACAATTTGCTGCAAGTATTACAATTTACCTGTTTATTACAATTTACGTCGTAACAAGGCCTATTCTTACCCCGGATCTTCACGGGTCTAATTGCAGAAGAACATCCTCATTACGTCATGATTTTCAGTCAGGGGAGATATATAGAGGAACTATTTTGTGTAAATGAGTGTTGTTTTAGGCCAACGTCAGCCATTTTCCATGCAGCCATACCACTGCAGCCTGCATCCCATTCGTGACCAACTCGTGTTATTCCGGGACAAGCCGAATGGCAGGTTGACAAATGGGCAGCCTGTAATCGAAGTAGTCGAACGAGGAAAAAATGTGCACTTTGGGTTAAAAGCATAAAACTTGGCACACTTATAAATTGAACCATTCCGAACATTTTGGATATGGATCCACCTCAGCAGAGCCCCCTGGGGGTAGAAAATCCAAGATGGCCGCCAGCATGGCTGAACTCTCTAATGGTATCAATATATACTCAATATATCATACTTATCTGATCAATTTATGCATAGATCCATAGTAATGCATGCGGAATGAATTGCAGAAGAGCTGTATATAATTCAAATATAGTTTGCAGCGCCCCCTGGTGGTAGAAAATCCAAGATGGCTTCCAATATGTTTTAGTTTTCAGATATTGTCTATTTCTACAGCAGATATAGATATCATTTGATATCTTTTGACTAAGGATAAGTTGATAAGTTTTGATATGATGAAACATTTTTAAATGGCATTGTATCGATTAATATGTATTGTCTGTGATCTATTCTCAGCATATTGTTTTATAAATGGTCTACTGAGAAATGCTCTACCTAGTTTATATTAGATCACCCCAAAATCACTCATCTGGGAATGGATTCATATCTTAAAAACAGGAATGTATGTTAAAGTATTATTGACATTATTGCCATGAACCTATGACGTTTACTTACTTCCTACTTATGTAGGACCAGGAATATCGGTTCAGTGTATGTATTTACGTTTCTAAAATTCACTTCAAAGTATCACATAGCACTGTACAGGCAGGCAGTGTACAGTTTACAAAGGTTTGCCAGACTTCTTGCAGGTGTAGTGTTAGTTTATAACACTTCTTTGTGCCTGACCAAGTGTTGTCCACTTGGGTATCTATATATTACTGCATGTCCTCTCCTAACCCCTGACTACAAGATTCTGTAGTGTGGGACGTTTGTCAAGCACCTGTCCCCATACATGCATTGGGGCTGTCTTAGAGCTACCTCTTTGGGTTTAAATGTCGATTGTCAGATCTTCATGAACAGAGATTTTGCCCTTCATTGACCTTCCAAATAAACCAGCGAGAACGCCAAACCGCTCAAGAATCTGCATTGCCTTGTCAGAGATATCTGCTGATGATGGGAAAGAAATGGTGACTTCAGGAAATACTTGACACGTATCCCAAGCATTTGAACCGGTGAAGGCATGAAATAGTGACAATGTCTTTGAATTCCGTCGGCCTCTAGAAGAAACCTCTCGGCTGTTTCAGTCAATCCAACTGCACCTCCATCTCCTTTTATACGGCTGTTGAATTATTCCTGTGTCTGACCTTGTGCCACACAAGAGAATGTCCGTTTAGTCTTGTGTGTCACTAATCCACCGGAACAATATTCGTGGTACCGCGGTGCTCGTGCTCTACTGTAAGAGGAACATATCTGTGAAATGCAAGCCAATAATATGACAAGTGATGCTGCAAACTTTTTGAAATCTGCTTTTGGAATTGCACCCACCAGGCACAATATGCAAAGTTCTTGTCCAAGAACAAGGGGCCAGTAGTGAAACGGACTGAGCATCTTACTTGAAAGGATCGTCTATGTTCGCTTCTGTTTCCTTATATCGCACATATGCCTGGTGGTGTAGTAAGGTGGGTACACGTGATGAAGGAATCAGCAAATCTGCCTGAGGCATTTCCAGCAGCACAGATTGCAGTTTTCCATCTTCTTCCTTCGGGACAGTTTCTGAGAATCCTGAAAGCAACTATTTCAATATGCAAATCTACCAAACATGATAAGGAACTTCATATAGCTCAGGACAGTTCCTACTGGATTGTTTTAGCAATTGGGTATGGTGGTTCATCCAAGGCAAGCACATGCATCTGACCAGGATTCAAATGCTCAATACCCTTTTTTACCACATTAATTGAATGCTGTATCATGTGCACATTCGAGAACATTGGCACATGGACAATTGTTTTTTTAGGCTATGTTTGTCTTTTTTTCCCAGTACTTCCTTCATGTGATATGACCAGTCTTATGGTCAGGCATTGTGTTAACACTATCTACATCCTGGGTAAGGGTCCTTTTAATTGAGGCACATAATTACCCATCTTGCTAAAACAGGATGGTGGTACATTAGTATATACTGTGGGCTGTTTGAAATGGTTTCCCTTGTTTGTGTGCTTTCTTCAGCCAAACGAACAACATGTGATGTTCCTTCCTCTTCAGCTGTTGGACGCTGCTGCAATAGTGAAATGCTGGTACCATCAAGTGGATATGTTGCTGTTGTAGAGCAGGGATTATGATAGATGTTATCTTTTGAGAATGTTGGTGGGTATACCACACCTTCGTCTTCATAAACACCACAAATTGTGCTATATCTGTTCAAATACACCATGTCAGTCATACTAAATGCACAAACCCATATTGTAAATGTGTCAACAAGATCACGTTTTCTTGTTTAATACCAAGTAAACTGGGACTTGTATTTCTCTGTCTCAGTGGTGTCTTTGTGTTGATGAGCTGGTGCACCGAGATTTCACGCTTTGAAGACAAGATGTTCTGAGATACAGTAAACTACATTTATAACAAACACGCTTATAACGAACGGGCGGATATAACGAACTGTTTTTTGGTCCAAGCCATTTGCTGTATATGTGGGGTATATATGTTTATAACGAGCTACGGTTACAACTAACTAACATTATAGGTCCCTTTGAGTTCGTTTTAACCGTAGTTTACTGTAGTTTGGAATGCTTGAGGATTGTTTGTTTTTTATACATGGTCCTACAAATTTCATACTGACTAGAGCTTTCAAAGAGGCAGGTATACATACTGTTTATGTCAGTCAGAAGGAAATGTTCCTCTGAAAGTTTGTTTCAACCTTAAATCACGTCTGCGGATAAGTGTTGCTCGTTTCGTCAACCTTAATGATTCAGAATCAAAAAGGTATGTTACAGTGCTGGTCCAATATCTTTATCACATTCCATGTTCAGTTACAGCATTGTAACCAAGTTCATGCAGTCTAATATATTCCCCAGATCTGCCTTACGGAATACAGATCTTGCTTCAAATGAATGAATTTTAGTACCAAAAGCTTATAATTCAGTGAAGCATTACTTGGAATTGTTTTAAAGCCAGATTTGATTGAAATGATTGCAATGAACAAATGATACTGATATTGTGGACACACATTTGACATGCCAGTTTGGAAGATTAATGCTATTTAAAAATGTTTCATCATATCAAAACTTATCAACTTATCCTTAGTCCAAAGATATCAAATGATATCTATATCTGCTGTAGAAATAGACAAATTCTGAAAACTAAAACATATTGGAGGCCATCTTGGATTTTCTTCGCCATCAGTGGGCGCTGCATATTAGATTTGAATTGTATACAACATTGTTGCAATTTATTTTACATAAATGACTAAAATTGACAAAATAATGATGATATATTGAATATAAATTGACGTCATAAGAGATTTTAACCATTTTGGTGGCCATCTTGGATTTTCTACCACCAGGTGGCGCTGCTGAGTTGGATCCATATCCAGAAATGCTCGGAATGGTTCAATGTATAAATGTGCCAAGTTTGGTGCTTTTAACCCAAAGTGCACAATTTTGACTAGAATCCAGCCTTTACCGCCCCACTATTATTGATAGCATGAACAACCATCAAAGTCATGGTACGATGACACATGTGCAGGTCACTGTGAACAACTGATATGTCGCTAATAAAGTAAATAGATCTGACATTGTTTGTTTGTTGTTTAACAACGGTCTATAAATAATCGAGTCTGGGCCAGGCAATCCAGTGATTGACATTATCAGCATCGATCCACGCAATTGGGATACGATAACATGCCTAAACCAATCACCCGATCCCGTTAGTCGCCTCTTACGACAAGTATAGTCGCCTCTTACGGCAAGCGAGGATTGCTGAAGACCTATTCTACCCCGGATCTTCACGGATGTTGCTAATTCAGTAAGCAGGGTCTGACATTGAACGTGTCACTACTTTGTCTCATTCTTTGTGACATGAGATACGGGAACTGTATGCGATAACCAACATCCTGTAATTTACACGCGTTCCAGTCACCATGGAGATCATATCACAAGTCAGGCTGTGTGCGTCGTGACTGCTGGACTGACACCTGTTAATTAAGGTTTATTTCAGTTTGGAAATGGATCACACTTTACACTGCAGTCAAATGATACTACCGGCAGAGCTCCAGATAAGCTGCGTATCTGCGTAAACTACGCATCAGAAATGCAGAAATACGCAGTAAAATAATATCCAAGCGTATCAAATACGCAACGAACATTACAGATTCGATTAGCAAATCAGCAACTTATTTGGAAATTATAAACGGGCATTCCGTCAACCTTGCCAAACTCCACGATGACAGTTACATCCTGATCATTTGCCATCACACTTTCTTGTGGAAGTATCATGGTATTTTTGAGTCCTATAAAGCTCTCGAACCCACACGACATCAGTTTGCAGGGGCTAGATGAATAGTGTTTATAAATATTCAACTTAAACCCACATGTGTAAAAACTAGTGGGTAACAGAAATTTTGGTTATATCCCATTAGTTAGACGTCCCAATTGTTACACATTTTTATTAAGGCAAAGAGGGAATATACCTACAGGTCTAATGGATCAGTCCTAATTAGATCAAAGTACTGAGTAGGGATAGGGGACTCTCAGTTTAGGGAGTATATATGTTACAATTTTAATACCCAGATAGAATTACTGATACCCAATGATTTTAAAATGCATGGGTAAAATACCCACAACACCAAAAGCTTATCTGGAGCTCTGTACCGTATTTCCTTGATTAAACACACGGAATCGAAGTTTGTTTATGCACTGGTTTCTCCCCTATATTATACGCCGGGGGTAAAGAGTGTCTGAAAGAAATAAACTCCTGCGCGTCTAATCGAGGAAATACGGTATATAATTACATTTTTTTGTTATCACACATATAGATTTACAAACGACAGTATATTTTCATCCAAAGTGGCTGTTTCGTTGCAACTGGATTCGCGAATTAACATATTTATTTGGAAATACCAAAATTCCTTTGTTCTGATAAGTTATACTTGATAACTATTGTCTGAATGCATGTGTCGTAAAGCAAGGAGATACCCGGGAACACGACTAGAAAGTGTCTCCGATTGATATAAATTCCATCTACCACTACACGTGGGTAAATATTTATTTAAGTTTTAGCGTATTATTTTGACAGATGGCTTTTTTGTCAACAATTCCAAGAGATAACGCTTGACCAAACCAAAAATAGCCAATGCGAAAAAAAAATTAAGCCATATATACTGACGATCAAAAATAAGGGAACACTGGCAAAGTTTTGGTTTGGTTTGTTGTTTTACGCCGCACACAGCAATATTCCAGCTTCATGACGGCGGTCTGTAAATAATCGAGTCTGGACCAGACATTCCAGTGGTTGTCATTGTGAGCATCGATCCTCGCAATTTGGACCGATGACATGTTTCAACCAAGTCAGCGAGCCTGACCACCCGATCCCGTTAGTCGCCTCTTTCAACAAGCATAAGGGCGGTCGGGTAGCCTAGTGGTTAAAGCGTTCGCTCGTCACGCCGAAGACCCGGGTTCGATTCCCGACATGGGTACAATGTGTGAAGCCCATATCTGGTGTCCCCCGCCGTGATATTGCTGGAATATTGCTAAAAGCGGCGTAAAACCATACTCACTCACTCACTCACTCACTCACTAAACAAGCATAATCGCCTTTTACGGCAAGCATGGGTTGCTGAAGACCTGTCCTACCCCGGATCCTCACGGGTCCACTGGCAACGTACTGCGTTTACTATACAAAAGATTTATTAACAAAATCACCCCCACAGTTAAATAATTGCCAAACAACATTTTTGATATAATTATAATGACGTCACATTGGCTTCTGTCTGTAGCCGTCGTCCCGTCAGTATTATTTTTCAACATATATATTGCATGTAGTAATTTTACCAATACCAACGTTGATCAACAAGTTATAATTTGTTTCAAATCAGACAATCATCTGCTTAGATGGACGGGTATCGGTAGATAGTAAAGGTGTATACAGTTAGCAATTCCACTTTATTATAAAAAAAAAATCATAAAGAGTCTACCATACTTGAATTGTTTATGAATACAAAAGCTATGAATCATTGGACATAAATGGAGCGTCGGTTTTAAAGTTGCGGAAGCGGGGTTCCCCACAGGCCATGTAACTAGAGTGCACGTGGGTAAATATTTATTCAAGTTTTAGCGTATGACAACTTGACAGCTGATTTTGACAGACTGCTTGTCAACGCCGCCAAGAGATGGCGCTTGGCCCTTCCAAATATAGCCAATGAGAAAAGCCGGTATTCTCCTCTGCTGAGCCACTTCCGCTGAACATACTTTGAGGGAAATTGGACTGTCACTTTGTTTATCAGTCAGGTAAAGCGTGTTTGTGTTGTGATATGTGACAATACAGTACCGGTTTGGGTTAGAAATGCATTAGTTACCACGTACCTATCTGGATCGTATGTCTGTGAATTTACCATGGCATTGTTGCGATGTAAACCCAGTGATTTTCATCCCGAGCGTGTTGTTTACAATGCCTATGCATGTCGTGTCTCGTCGTCAGGTGGTCTTGTTTCGCACTTCGGCTTAAACGCTTCGTGTGTGAAGTTAATGATTTGATGACTACCTTTTGCATCCTGTTCTGGTGCTCGTATTTGATAAAACTGCAGGGTCAATTTAACTTTATTGCTTGCGTGTTGTTACATGCCATTAAAAAATACTGTATATACTCTACAGAATAGAATCTTTTCATTGAACATTTTGGACGACTATCAAATGCACAAATCATAATAGAATCTAACTACATTTATCTTGGTATTATGATTATGTTTTGGGATGTTCATACCAGACACACAACACATACCGGTACTTAATATATCAAATTACTTTTAGATAACTTCACATTCATAACCTAATATAAGTAATTGTATTCAGAGCTGTTTCAGTCCATGACAAGTGATCATTCTCTTGTTGAACTAGACTCTAGTTTTGGTGATAATTTTGGATTAAGTAGGGTCCAGTAGTTCATATATAATATGGAATGTAGGACAATAGAACTTTTCTGCTGACAAAAAAATACTTGAACTTTTTATACAATAAGTGCATGTCCATGAAAATTATACCTTCACCATTACAACACAATAATCCTTCAGATTGCCTATAAATTATTTCAAAACTGACTAACAATGTCTTATATATAGTTTCTGGATCCGATGTTACTTCTGGCTTGTGCTTCATCATTAAGTTTGTCCATTTGATAATGTTGGACTATTGTTTTTTTTTGTTATTTATTGTAAGATATTGAATGGGTGTGTCAGAAGAGCTTTTCTACTGTTTGGTTACTTTATGGATGTTTGTAATAAATGGTGGATGTTCTCCATTCATAAACCTCAGCAGTACCACTTTCTGTCCCTATCAAATATTGATTAAGCCACAACTGATATTATTTAAACAATCTCTAATCATGCTAATGCATAATTAACGATTCAATTTTTTTTACTCTAAGAATGATATATATAGCATTGATGATGATGCAAAATTGTAGCCGTGTACCTTTATGCATTTTCTATTCAACATTTACTGGACATTAATACAGGTGTAAAGATCTTTCAAACCATTTACCATTAAGTTCATAAAATCTTTTATTGAAAATTAAAATTGAATTAGAAACCTGAATGCATGAATCATGATGAATGTCACCATTTTCCACCCACCTAAACAGCCTCTGACATAATGATCGATTATCATTATTCTCCAGAAGAGAAAGTTGTAGCCCATATTTGTAGGTTTGATTTAGCTATATAAAACATGTACCAGTGCAAACTATTATTGAAAAGTGCAAGCTGATATTTATGACAACATGCACCAAGTGCATGTCAACAAAATTCTAATTTATGTCTGAATAACCCTTACTTTTCCCAGACAACATCGATTTGTGAACACACTCAATGCCGTGAAGCATTTTGTACTATATAGTATACTGCATCACTAATCCCTGTGTTATGTGTAATTTGTCATGCTTTCTTGGGCATGACGGCATCAAACTGTAGGTACTTATTATGTGCACATTATCCTGTTACGTTTTACAGCATACGTCTTTTATGCAAAGCATTAATGAGTGCCAGTGAGATAATTCACGTTTTATCAAGGTTATTTGTAACGCCCCCACTAGCCATACTCTTGACATACATGGAATCAATACCAGTATTATATATATAACACAGATCTCCCCACAACTAATGAAACGATTGTGTATTTTCTGTACCCGCCTGGTGGTAATACCCAATCAGCTTGCAGGCCTGACCAGCCGTGCTAGTTAAACCATGCCTCCTTGTTAGCCTTTTGAGATTCGTTTGCAGTACAAGTACAGACCTCAAAATACATACTTTTAATTGAGCCAGCAGTGCTAAGTTTACGTTTTCACACTTTAGTTCTCAGCAATTGTATTGTGCATCACACAATTGCCACAATTGCTACACAATGATGTAAGAAAAATCTATTACTATTTTTATGAAACTTGCACTTTAAATATTATTGATAGAGGAAAGTAGACTAACACTTGGTCTATGGAAACATTTCTTTAAAATACTTGTAATTTATTTATTTCAAAAGAACCTTTTCCTCTTCTGTATGTAGGGCCGGTGGGGTAGCCTAGTGGTTAAGGTGTTCGCTCATCACACCAAAGACCTGGGTTCAATTTCCCACATGGGTCAGGCCCATTTCTGGTGTCCCCGCTGGTGCCATATTGCTGGAATATTGCTAAAAGTAGCATTAAACCATTCTCACCGACTCACTCACTCTGCTGTATATATATATCTGGAATCAAGGAAACTAGATTTGCCAAGGCTTCTAGTAAAAATATTTCAATTCCACAGTCATGGCGAAGACTAAGAGGAAAATAGATTTCAGATTAGTTACTTCTTTGATCATTATCAGTCTTAGATGTTTGACTTAGATGTTTGACTGTTGATAGGGGCAATCCCCAAACCTTTCCCAACTCAAGCAAGTGAAATATAATGGGTTATACCAGTGTATAAAATTCACCCAAATTTCAGTCGGACAACCGGACTGGCAACATTGCAAAGATGCAAGACCAGATAAAATATTGCCAGTCCAGAATTTTTTAAACTAACGAACAAAAGGGTAAAGATTGGAATGTTAGTTCTCAGTAAGTAACAATAAGCTGGTGGTTTGTCAACTTGGCAACTTTAACTCCTGACTATCGGGCGTGCAACTTTTCAAAACTGTCAGCAACATTAAGGTGGGTACTTAAGCTTCATGAAGTCACCTGAGATAAGTTGTGTGATATAACACGGCAACAATTTACCAAAGTAGCTTGAAGTTCATGACTCTTTAATTTGACAATCATATCATGATGACATTTATTTAATGCAAAGTGTGTAACTGCTGTAAGCTGTGTGTGAAATAAGTTTTACTCCTAACAAGCCAGACAGGCTGGTGACTCATTCATCATGTAACATGTGCAGGGATAAGCGTGTGCTTTTTGCCCCTAAATTTATTAAAAGGCCCACATTTTCAAATACAATGGGGCATTTTAACATTGTACTGTATGGTCAAGTGTGGGTGTACCTCTGGAATTTTTGACATTTTGAGATAAAGGGACCATGTCAGAAAATTCATAGAGTAACTGTGCTCATATGGATTTATTGATCAGTGAACATTTATGGTAATTATGATCATAAGCATGTGTAAATTGCCTGTCTGGAAAGTTGCAGGGCAACATTTGTCACTATATACTAAGTAGATAACTGTTATCATTGTTCTCTGATTTAATTTACTCTGTGCCTTTAGCAGTAACAGTTTTATGACCACAGAGCTAGCTCCTGCTCACAGGTACGTCAGTCACATATGTGTCTGATTCAAAATTGTCAGTGTCAGTGTAGCAATACAATTTTATGCTGACAGTCGGGCAGGTAGGAATAAATTTCACCTATTCCAACAGAAAACATTTCCAGCCACAGGCAGTTCTTTCAGACATGGTATGTAGGAACAGCATTAGAAACATGTGAGGTGAAATGGGGTTTTACGTCGCTTCCAAGATTATTGCTCTTATATAGCGACGTGTGTTTGTTTGTTTGTACCAGTCCGGACTGATGTCGATTTGTGGTGCTAGCCCACTGAGATACCAGGCTGCAGTTTAACATGAATATCCCACTCAGACACAGTATATTGACCCGGACCCCCCAAGTCCTTGTTTTAGCTGAGCACCAGACAGGTTAAAAACAACTACTATCTTTTAAAATCATTTGGAATGCCGTGGCTGGGGGTCGAACCCCGAACCTTCCCCTCTCCGGGCAGACACTACCACTAGACAACGGGGGCGGTCTCATTAGAAACAGTCAAATGTCCTGTCATGCTCAATGTGCGAACCAAAAACCTCAATGACTAAGGTTTCCGTATGACTAGTGAAAACCACTATGCAGTGCTGGAACCTTAACTTTAATGTTTCATCATCTTGATCGTGTTGATTGATAGTGGTGGGACGATACACTGATGCATCGGTTGATCGCAAATTTTTGCTTCTCGATACAAGTATCGATCACAGTTGCACGCTAGGTAAAAAATATCGATTCTGACCTTAAATGTTTGCTTTAATAACTGTTCCACTAAACACTAATCAGTATGCAAGTTAAAAGTCAAAACATACATATTTTTCATTTGTTGTGCCATACTTGACACTGCCAACTGTAAATCGTCTGTGTGCCAGGTATTTGGCCATCCTGTCTATGAAAAAGATGACTTACGCACCACAGATAAGAGCACATGCAAGTATCGTGATACAAATTGGATCATGAGTAAGGTATCGTGATACGTATCGGATCACACAGTTGGTGTATCATCCCAGCTCTGTAGATTGGATTGATGCTAAGAACCTGAGGATGTAAACAAGTGAGTTACAACTGTCAAGGTCATTGTCAGTAGAAGTTACAAGGTTAATGAGGGCCTTATCTTACCTCCACGTTTCTTCACATACATATTTCATTGTGTTTGAACTCAGGGGACCACAGGCTTCAGAGAAAAACCTGCAGTGGCAGTCTGTATAATTCAGTTTGACAACACCCTGTACACGGGTAACAGTGGAATTACAAGGGAAGCTATTTGTACTACATAAGTATGGGATTTTTAAGAAATTAGGGGAAGGTAAATATTCTTGTCCTTTGGCATGCTGTTCCTATAGGTGTGTTAGAAGCCTGGTAAGCATTTTCCTCAGATTTCACAACAGATCTATTTTGTCCTGACTTGATGCTGACATCAGAGTCTCATAGGATGTGCCTTTGGTGTTGGCCCTGTTCCACAAAGTGTTACTCGAACTGGCGTAAGTCTGCAAGGTTCATACATGTTTGAAAAGGCCTTGAATTTTAAGGCCCCACATGAAAAGCCTTTACTTAAAGTGTCAAGCTTGAAAACCTTGAAAATCACCAAAATAGCTTGAAAAAACTTTAATTTGTAAAAATTACAATATACATGTCAGTAAACGTATAAAATTCTTGACAGACTTAATTCATTTTATTTGTTGGTTCTGATATTAATCTTTTGGAAAAATTTGTGATGTTCATACTGCTTTTTAGGTCTTACGCCTAATGTGAAGTATGCTGAATTTAATAAAAATATTGAAATATTAAAAGACTATTGCTAATTAACCAACTAAAAACCTTGGAAATGACAGTTAAAAGCATTGAAAACGCCTTAAATGTCAGTCTTCAATATCTGTATGAACCTTGGTGTATGTACAGGCATGGGAGTTCTGATCATCTTAGCACAATGTAGCTCTGTGAAATGAGCTCCTGGGCCCCGTTCCACAAAGCGTTTGTAGCGCTATGACTGTTGTAAGTCTATGTTAAAGTGTGGGAGTTACAATCATCTTAGCGCTACGATTGCTTTGTGGAATGAGACCCAGGGCCCTGTTCCACAAAGCAATCGTAGCACTAAGACGATCGTAACTCCCATACTTTAACATAGACTTACAACAGTCGTAGCGCTACGATCACTTTGTGGATCAGGCCCCTGGTGGTTAGGAAAATGCATTAATTATGCTCGGAATTTTTTATGCTGGCTTAGAATTTGGTATGATTTGAGTGAGTGATTGTCGTTTAACACCCCAATCAGCGAATATTTCACGGAGGCCTGTAAACAATCAGGCCCAAGCAAGCCAGTGATTGCAAAATGAGCAATGAACCTTGCCACCAGGGCACAGTCGAACCAGCGTTAGAAACTTGCATTGGTCCTGTAGTCCTTGCCAAACTGCCCAATAGTTAATGTATCATAAGGACTAGTACAAATTTGCCATTTTGAAGGGGTTTGCTATATGATATCATTATAAGGACTAGTGGACTAAAATTGTTAGTTTCTACCACTGAGTTCGAGATTCGTTTGATTACAGTAAACAACGGTTATAACGAACACGCTTATAACGAACTGACCGATATAACGAGGTGATTTTTTAGTCCCGGCCATTTGTTGTATATATGCTGTATATATGCTTATAACGAACTACGGTTATAACGAACTAAAATTAGTGGTCCCTTTGAGTTCATTATAACCGTAGTTTACTGTACTATCATACAGTATGTCATGAAGATATATTTGCTTGATATTTATATGTGTAAGTTTGGTTGAAATTGGTTGTACAGTGACTTGCAACACTCACTCATGGAATTCAGTTTCCATGCTGTGTAGAGACATACTTGTAGACAGGTATAATTCAAGGGAAGGTAACGGGAGGGGGCCTTTTTTCTTTTAGCCCCTAAATTTGAAAAAAGGCGCAGATTTTCAAAGACAATGAGGCACTTTTAGATTGTGCTGTATGGACATGTGTGGGTGTTCCTCTGGAATTTTTTAAATAAAGGGCCCATGTCTGAAAATTCTGTGTGTCATCACTGCATAGGCAAAAGTAACTGCTCATATGGATTTATTGATGACTGAGCATTTATGATAATTATGATCATAAGCAGAGCTCCAGAAAAGCCGCATATCTGCGTAAAATATGCAGAATAAGTCACCATTACCCAATAAATATGGAGTTCATTTGCTTACAAATATGCAGAGTGAGTGAGTGAGTTGGGTTTAACTCCGTTTAACTTCGTCGAAAGCTTGAAGTGATGCAGGTCTTAGATGTTTACCACTTCAATGAAACCCATGAGCACGGGTAGGGTGCTGACAAACCTAGAAACATAATCAGGGTGAACTGGGATTTGAACCAACAATCATATGTTTCTGGCATGCCCAAGGGACGCAACTCTTTACAGCAAATTGCGGCACCTTAGCCGACTGGGCCACCCATGCCCCCCAAATATGCGGTACCCAATAGTGTAGCAACACTGCGTAATTATGCAATGTATCCTTTTCAACTGCGTTTCTTGACCAGTTTTCCCACTGGCTCTGGAGACAGACAGTCCCGTGGACTCCCCTCCCCTCCCACAATTTTTGCGAGTCCCAACTTTTACTTAGAGTTAATTCTTTCTACATCATCGACAATGCTGTTGACAAGTAACTTAGTGAGATTTACATGTCATTCACTTAAAGTTTGGTCACAATTTTCTCTTTTCCCCCAGGAATATTCTCACTTTGGTTTGAACTTTGAGACTACTTTACTGATTAATGATCATGATGATTATCACCGATGTTTTGTTCAACAACAAAGATTTATAAGGTACTTTATTTGCCGGTCCACAGGGACTGACAGTCAAATGAATTACCGGTCCAAGCTGAATTTTACCAGTAAAAATTTAATGGCAAACTAATTACCAGTAAACTGGAACGATGTTTACACATCTTTATTTACTGATCAACTGCAGGCATCAAACACACATGTCTGCTTTTGTAAATAGTGCAAGTGCTATGTCTCTCTTATTGTTAATGAGACATGTAGAGTATACAGTATTCCTGCTGGCTTTTGAAACTGCCAGTCCTTGTGGACTGGCAACTCTAAAAATTAATTTTTGCCAGTCCCAACTTTCAACAAATAAAAAAACATATGAAAATTATTTGGATTTAATTCTTTCAACTTCATGTTCAGTGCAAAGATGTCATCTCTGGACTAACTTAGTTAGATCTATATGTTATTCACATAAACCTCAGCAAAGTTCACTCAAAATATTCTCTTTATTTTTTAATATTTCGAGACAAAGTCGCTACAACTGGATATTTAACCTAGAAATAGACAAGGGTAAACCCTGATGGTAACAGACAAGCTGACTTTGTTGAAAAATGTACTTACATGAATATCACCGATGTTTTGCTCAACAACAAAGATTTATAATAAGGTCCACAGGGACTGGCAGTCACATGAATTACTGGTCCAAGATAAATTTTTCTGTTAAAAAACTGGTAATTACCGGTAAATGGGAACACTGAGTATAGCATTGTGGTGACATTATGCAACATGTTACACACTTGGGACAGCACACGAACAGATATAAATAGGAAGTCACCTGAAATTGCGTTGAAGGAGACTCATTAAAGAATATGTCAACTCATTGGTAGTGGTGGGATGATACACCGAAGCATCGGTGGATCGCGATTTTTTTACTTCTCGATACAAGTATCGGTCACAGTCGCACACTAAGTAAAAAGAATCGATTCTTACCTTAAATATTTTACACCAAACACTAATTTCTAGTGAAAATGAGTAGTGAAAACATAAATATTTTCATCCATTGTACCATACCTGACACTGCTAACTGTCATTCATTAGTGTGCCAGGTATTTGGCAATCCTGTCTATGAAAAAGATGGCTTATGCACCACAGATAAGTGCACATGCAAGTATCGCGATATGTATCGGATCATGAGCAAGGTATCGTGATATGTATCTGATCTCACAGTTGGTGCATCGTCCCAGCCCTACTTGTTGGTGTAAGTATACACTCTGCTGGACCCAGGAGAGTGAAAATATATTGACTAGCCAGAGACACCTATCAACACCCATTGTGAATGATACTCATTAGCTCAAAATATTACCTGATCCTTGCAGGACTATATATACAGGCCTCAAAGTTGCGATTAAAATGGTCGCCAATGCGACCAAAATTTCAACTTGTCTACTGTCTAAAATTCAGCGGTAGAAAAATATCTCGTGGCGACTAAATTCTATTGCTACACATATGTAGACACAAAAATAAACATGTCTGCTACTAATTGTACTCCCAAATAATTCCTCCAAAGTCAACAATGAACCCTGAAACATAAATACTAATGTAATTAGTATTTTATTTTAGTTGATAATTTATTGGATAAGCAAGGATATACCTATATAATCTTGTAACATTAATTGCATCATTGTTCGAGTCACAAATAACAAAAGTCAAGTACAGTTTCCACTAATATACAATAGTGATTATTTGATAAAAGTTTCTTTGAAAATGCTTTTGGCTACCAATTTTATTGGTTCGACTTCTTAATTTTACCACTGGCTACCTGGAAAAAAATATTTTAGCCATATGGCTACTTGGTAAAAATTTAAACTTTAAGATCTAATATATGCCTTTACTGATTAATTGATCTTGTGTGCAGAAAAAAAACAACACTTTTGAAGACAAATCATGGTAGCTCCATGCTGTTTTAAAGAATTTCAGGGCTCTAATTTTCTTCCATTTTCAAAATGTTTTCAATTTCAGCTTTTAAATGAAAACATTTTTAGAGAATGTTTGGGTCCATTTTCAGCCAAATAAAAAGTATTTAAAAATATATGCATGTTTGAGTAACATGCTTTTGAAACTGCAAGGGAAATATATCACAATATGGACCAATAGGAACATGGTCACTGTTACATTTGCCTTTGTGCCTGTTGCGTATACAACTACAGTGTTTGTGTCAGGGATATTATTAAGTGTTTGAGCTGAGACATTAAAACTGCCCCCCACTGTGTTGCAAAATGAAAATATTTCTTAAACCGGTTTCTTTATTTATAAGCAATTGAATCTCGTCACTTGTACATGTTGTACACAGCAGACATAATTCAAAGTTGACATATCAGATTTCTTTTATTTCAACAAGATCAGTAAATTCACTGTCGTTTTAATGGATTTTCTGGTTTGTCAATCACTTGATTACCAGGCCACTGTCGCATGGCATGAGTGTGGTGTCGGACATAGTCTGTCTTACAGACCCTGATACAAATATATATCACAGCCCATGCAAGTCTATAATGTTTGGCAAGTCTAGATCACTGCAGTATCTGAAAATGAAGAGAGTCACTGGGCTCCTTTTTATTATATTTTTATTAAGATAACTGAACAACTGTGTTTTTATGTATGATATGTTCATTTCAGAGACTAGATGTTAGTCTATGTCGGACAATAAAGACTTACTTTTTTCATGCAAATTGTGTGAATGGCGGTTGCTACTGGTAGGACAGGACATGTTTACCCTTTTTGCTAACACCTGGTGTCACCACTGATTTTTAGTGGTCCATTCATAACATATTCAAAGCTATATTGCCCTTTGCTCTAAATACAGACTGGTTTTGCTCCTGCATTGACAAGTTATGTTAAAAGTGCTGACTCATATGGTTCTTTTCATAAGTAGCCGGCAGTGTGCTATTAATGTGCTGCACATTGTCATTCCCCAGGTACAATAAGTTCACTCAATAAGTCAGTACGGGATAGGGATGGGACGACTCCAAATTTACTACCCGGGTACCCACCCCCCTATTACCTGACCCTACCCAGGTACCCACTGTAGGTCTCAAGAGATAGGTAAAACATGTCCGATTGGGAATAGTTTGACCGTACTCCTGTCAAAAAAAATTTAGATACACATATAATCCGATCTGGTCATGCATACACTGAAGTTGACTGATGTTTTATCATTATGCAAACATCTAAAGTCAGAAGGAATGTGTGCAAAGTCAGAAAGAAATGAGAACATTTATCACTTATAGTGTAACCATAGAGTTCTAGATAATTTTTGCCATTAAACTATATAATCACGTGACTAACCATGGGTCCGGGTAGTCTTGTGGGTACCTGGGTCCTTCTCAGTACCCACCCGACCCAGGTACCCAAGTTACCCGTCCCAGCCCTGTACCTGCCCTCCCCAGTGTGCATTACTATTGTTTAGTAAAAGGATGATCTGGTTTTGAAAAAAAAGGTTATTGTTGCATACAAATTTACATAAAATACTGCCTGTTTCATGAATGCTTAATACTGATTGAAATTGTTTCTGCAAAGTTGTCAAATGGGACATTTTAATTTGTTTGAAAGTGCTTGGTGTAATCAGCCTTGAGGTTGTGTCTGTCACCCCCCACCAGTTGCCTCCCCTTGTCATAGAGCCTGAGGCAAGACCTGTCTGTAATGTATTATTAACATAGGTGATAGCATTATCTGGGTCTATGCCATGCCACACTCTCAAATAACCCAAGTTAATCAAAGCTGATGAGAGTAAGGAGAGCTGTATGCAGAGTGATCAACGAAGCTGCGTACACCGATACTGATCAGTACCACTGGCAGGCACAGCACACAACTTCTACACGACACACAACCTCTCCTCCACAATTACATTGTCACCTTAATGGTATCAGGGAGCTGTAGAGTCTATGTTTGAAGGATTCCTCTGTCAGTTTTTTCGGATTTGCTTGTCACTTGTGGTGCTTGACTGCTCTGGTTATTCTGCAGTGCAGGCACAGCTACCCGTCATGAATGACTTAGCAGGAAGCAAGTGCAACAATAATTACATTGTGTGAGATTTGATGGCCGTACAATGAGTGGTTAACCTGGTTGCCTGGCAACTCGTAGGAACTATTGACAAGGACATGATGATGGACTTTGGTGATTTACGACTTCTCTGTTGTTTTCAACGGATACTAATTGGATGGGTGTTGTCTGTCGCCAGTTTGGAATGACCAGGTAAATTGCTTTTGTAGAACTATACTGAGCCTCCTACAGTTAGGGACCTGTCAAGATCTGGGGTAGAATAGGTCTTCAGCAACCCATGCTTGCTGTAAAAGGTGACTATGCTTGTCGTCAGAGGCAACTAACGGGATCGGGTGGTCAGGCTCCCTGTCTTGGTTGATGCATGTCATTGTTTCCCAGTTGTGTGGATCGAAGATCATGATGTCAATCACTGGATTTTCTGGTCCAGATTTGACCCTGTGACTCCAGTAATCAGATTCAGTGAATAAAGTGACACGGACCCTGGGAGTCTTGTGTCCTGATCCTGTAAATGTTGTGTCTTGTGCCAATACCGTATTCGACGTAATAAGCGCCCAGGGCGCTCTCAAAATTAGAATATTATTTTGGTGAAAAAAAGTTGAGTTGAAAGATAATTTCGTGGTTTATGCTGACAGCCTGACAGATATATTTTCCCCGAATTTAATTGCCCATAATTAAGTGTGCATATAACACACGAGTGCGTATTATACGCGAATAAATAAGTCTTGTGTACATTAATCAATCGGAAGAGGTGCTAATTTGGATTGTTCACTAGCCAATATCTTAGCAAATATCGCCGTGGGCGTTTATTAGAGCAGGGCGCTTATTACGTCGAATACGGTACCCTGTGAGTCTTGTGTCCCGATCATGCAACACATTTTGTGTCTACTTGGGCAAGTGACTTTGTTCGAAATGTGCCTCTGTTAACCCAGCAGTGCATGGGTACCAGGTAGGCTGAGATGGCAAGGTGGTTGTTAACCTTCTAACGCTTCACAGGCAGCTTGGGTAGTATACTCCCTACGGAGCTGAGAATGATGGTTGAGTGCACACTGATCCATTGACCGGGGTAATAATAGTGTAGCGCATTGAGCATGCCCATGTGGTGTGGATATAGCACACTATTAATAGGTCTAATGTTATTATTGTTATTGTTGTTGTTATTATTGTTATTATTGTCCTATGAATCTTGTGTCCAGACCCAGTGAATCAAGTGATTCAAACCACATTGGTTTTTCAACAGGTGTGTTATTGCATGTTAGACATAGTGAAGTCAGACTTCACCAGCAGCATGCTTTTCACCTCTCAGGTATTTTTAGATACTTTTCAATTCTGCCTTTTGCGCCATTCTACCGATTCTGTAGCCATGGTAGTACACATTCCATAAGTGATGCAATTGCTCAAATCATGCTCATGTGTTTTTGGAATGTTTCCTCCATGACTGATCAGTTTTGAAACCGCTGGTTTTTGAAGCATTGCAAGAATGTTGTCATGATTGTGATTTGTACATATCATCAATGTTAAAAAGAAATTGAGTTAATGTGAAAAAATCTGAGTGATCGACCATTTGATATTCTGGGTGTTTGGGAACCTGGGATTTTGTATCGAGATTAGATATTTTTTTCAGCTCCAGCTACAAAAACCAGATTATTTAGAACTATGAGTCTGAATTCTTAATTTCAGTAAAACCCCTTGCAACAATATCATTTTTGTGGCAGGCAATTTTTTTTATATTTTTTTTTTCAAGAATTATTGGGACAATTTATGTTTTCCCGATAAAATGGTTGCCATGGATCCCCGTTTCTGCCGTTTTGTCAATCAATTCCGAAGGGAAACATCATCTGTGAATGAATTTCTCAGTATCTTTTAGGTTAAACAGTAAAATTAATCATGACACTTGTTGCATAATTTTCACCCAATATACCGGAACACAGAAAAAATATTGCAGTATACTTATATACCGGAAGTACAGTGCAGTTCTAAACAAAACACATCCTATAGTTTGCTTGCTCCTCATGCAGTAGTGCCCCACACGTGCGTTGGGTGTCATTCCTGATTTTGACACTTTTAAGGAAAGTTAATTAATCTCTGTTGACAATTCCTTCTGTCAATATTATTGATTCTGCATATCATACAGTTGTGATTTTCTAGATTTCATTCATTGTTTGTGTATGAGCGTGTCAGCATCTGCAACGTGGGGAGTGTTGAGATCTGGCAGAAGTCAGCGAGCAGTGGCCAATATGTCAATGTTTCACAGTCAGTGATAAGTGGACTATGGAACAGGTACCAAGAAACCCAAAATGTTGACGATTGACTCAGATCAGGGCATCCCAGGTCAACGACAAGAGTACACAATCGATTGATCTGAAACCAGGCTCCAAGAAATCAAGCTTAAATGGCGAATCAATTGCTGCAAACTTTCATCAGGCGACTGGAGTTTGAGTTACGGGCTTAATGATTTAAAGTCATCTACATGCAACTCATATCCATGCTCGATAGCCATGTGTTACAACACCCCTTACAAACTGTCATGTTGCCAACAGACATCAATGGTGTACATACCATCGAAACAGGTGAGGTGAAATGGGGTTTAATGTCGCGTCCAAGATTATTGCACTTATATAGCGACGTGCATGCACGTGCATGTGTGTGTGTGTGGCTGCCTGTACTAGTCCGGACTGATGCTGATTTATAGTGCTAGCTCACTGAGATACCATGCCGCAGTTTAACATGAATACCCCACTCAGACACAGTATACGGACTCCGAGCCGACCAGTCCTTGTTTTAGCCCCTTAATGCTGAGCGCCAGACAGGGTAACAACAAGTACCATCTTTTAACGTCTTTTGGTATGACGTGGTCTGGGATCGAATCGCGGACCTTCCGCTCTTCGGGCGGACACTCTACCACTAGATCTCCGTCTCCATCGAAACAGGGGTAATCGTCGCTGGTCACGTGTATTTTCAGATGAGTCCCAAATTACTTTGCACTTCTTTTATCGTCGTGTTCGTGTCAGGTGACGCTGAAATGAGCATCCAGCCAGTGTCAACCTGAGACCTCAAGACACATTTAGCATTGGATCTGTTATGGTGTGGGGTGGCATCACTACGACTGAGCGATTCCCACTCCATATTGTGCAAGTTAGGGTCACAGGATATTACTATCGGGACCACATACAGATGCACTTTCTTGTCCCATTTGAGAGGCATGTGGGTCGACTTTATGTCATTCAGGACGACAACGCCCATGTTCACCTTGCACAAATCGTCAATGCTCACCTCAAGCAACACAACATCCACAGAAGGCCAAGAACAGCAGTGTGGCCAGACCCTTCCCTCATCCAACACATCTGGGTCGTGACAGGCTCCCTCAAATTCCCCTTCGGGAGGCAATGAGGGAATGAATGTTCGACACATTGCGGCCATATTATGCCCTACTGATATGAAAAGGTCAGCCTTGAAATTTCCCATCTCACCTCTGTCGTCCTTCAAGATAATTGGCGGTCAACATCTACTGACCTACTTCACTTCGTTGTAATGTGTTTCCAGTTTGTTCTTTATTATTCATTATCATGTAACTGTTACTGGAAATTTATATCTCTTACAATTTTCGGAAAATTTGAAGTTATTTCCGAGTATCCCTTACTATTTTTGAAGAGTACACAATATGATTCAACTGATCATGTTTTTGGTGGAAAACCTTTGCATTCTGTACCAGGAAGTGAAGATTGAGGACTGGGTCTTGTTCTTGATAGTTTTAAAAAGTCACTTGTGTAGGTGTGCTTTGAATCATTTAAATAACATACTGTAAGTTATTAAGTTAGTCATGCTGATCCTAGCATGAATCCTTGTGAAGACTGTGCATATTCTTTACTCCCATTAGTATGTGACACATTTATGACTTGACAAACTGTCAAGTCAGGTCCATCCAGGAAACAACATGTGTTACATAACAAATCTGCCAATGAACAATTAAATTAGCACTAGACGTTAGGTCACGATACTTACATCACGATTCGATATGTATCTCTATACGCTACGATACACATAGTCGCAAGAGAAGACAAGAGATAAATGAATTAAACTTAGTTTATTTAAATGAAAAATTAAATGAATGTTCATGAGTCATAAAGTATATACTGTAATGAGTATTTTAACTAAATGAATCATCTGCCATTTTCGGTAGTTAGAATACGCCTTCAGCAACCCATGCTTGCCGTAAAAGGTGACTATGCTTGTCGTAAGAGGCGACTAACGTGATCGGGTGGTCAGGCTCGCTGACTTGGTTTGATGATAGTCATCGATCCCAATGGCGTGGATCGATGCTCATGATGTCAATCACTGAATTGTCTGGTCCAGAACTGATTATTTACAGACCGCCGTCATATAGCTGGAATATTCCTGAGTGCGGAGTTAAACAACAAACAAACAAACGGTAGTTAGGGCCAATGAACATGCATTTGTCAGAGTTTCAAGGACGTGAGTCCTGGTATTAGCATACAGGCCAGCAACAACAGTGTTCGCAAAATTTTGTCATTTTTGTGTTGACATTGCCTTCAATTTGTTTTTGAAAGCCTCTACTAAACGTTGACCAACTGGAGCTGGGTGTGACTGATCATTCATGGTGTCATTCATGGTGTTTGGGATTCAGTAAAGTTAGTTACCGGTTACAGGCTTTGTCTTTTGCCCTTAACATGTGGCACCACTAATGTCTATGTTTGGGTGATGGCGGCATATGTGTGTTGTCATGTTTGTCATGCTGCCCCTGTATTTTAACCATGCGTGACACATGCAACAGCACGTTTCATCTTTGAACACGTGTTTGATTCCATCTTCAAATGTTACTGGGAACCCGAAATATTCCCAAACTACTGATTTATGAGTCCCAGGTGGTTTCTCTAGCAAAGGACAAGCATCTGCTTTTTCTGACATGTTTGAGTTAGAGACCGCTCAGCCAATCAGAAAGCTTGAACTGCTACTGATATACGAAACTAGCATAGCTGCTGTATTTTCAGAGACGTACATATGTGTAGCGAAACACATTTAAAACATATCTGTGATAAAAGTTTATTCAAGGAAACGTATCGTGAAAATCGAGATACAGCACCTCACAAATCGTGCACCTTATCGTATAGAGTGAAACGCGATGCATCGGTGTCCCGGGATATAGTTTCAGCCTTACAAGACAAAGTATTTCTCATTAAGTACCATGTCAAGTCCTGATGCTGTTTGTTTACACATGTTGATCAAGCTGTTATGACAGCCGCCAACCACATATGATGGTGTCTTTGTTCTTGGCAACCTTGTCAAATAATCTATAATTATTGGCAAAACACTGACCATCCACAGAGTGAAATTGTCCAATACAGTTAGGTTCAAAGGATTTGTGTTACGACACTTGGAAGCATCATTGTTGCATCTTACCTACCTTATGTTAATATGCTTTAGTCAGTATTTCCTGCTTTTGTGGAAGTCGGATCACCATGACAAGGAGAATGTAAACACTATCATTCTTTTTAACCACTGGGGCGGTCGGGTAGCCTAGTGGTTAAAGCGTTCGCTCGTCACGCCGAAGACCCGGGTTCGATTCCCGACATGGGTACAATGTGTGAAGCTCATGTCTGGTGTCCCCCGCCGTGATATTGCTGGAATATTGCCAAAAGCGGCGTAAAACCATACTCACTCACTCACTGTCTCAACTACTACGTGTACATACCCGTGAACATGGTGAAGATCTGGGTCAGAATTGTCTTCAGCAACCCATGCTTGTCGTAAGAGGCGACTAAGGGGATCGGGTGGTCAGGCTCGCTGACTTGGTTCATGCATGTCATCGTATCCCAATTGCATGGATCGGTGCTCATGATGTTAATCACTGGATTGTCTGGTCCAGACTTGATAATTTACAGACCGCCGTCATATAGCTGGAATATTGCTGAGTGCGGCGTTGAACAACAAAGAAACTACATGCACTAGGGATGTCATCATGCAACTCTCTCATAATACTTTACGATACTTTGTTGGCGATATGTAATTCCCATGAATTTTTAATTTTCATAGGCCATAAACACTATCAAAGAAGCTTGGAACTTCCTGAATGTCTGGTCTTATGTTTGAAAATTAAAGTCTCATTTCAAGCACTATTATTCAAATTTCTGAGTGTCAACAACAGTTAGAAAAAGACCACAACAGAATTTAAATCTTAATACTATCATGACTATATATACATTGTAGATATTGCATAAATGAATAATGATAAAATTGTTTATTAAAATGTAGGTAGGATCCATTTTGCCAACAAAGTAATTCCATTGAACTTTTAAATGCACCGACAAATTGGGGAATGGTGACATCCCTACTAACACTAACGACTATCCTGGCGTTTACCTCATTCTGTATCGTGGTATTCCAAGTCTACATTCTTAGTGTTGTCATTTGTCGGTAATCAGATATATTGGGTTTTTTAAATTTCAAGAGAGGGCTACTTACATTCATGCATTCCTGTTAGCCTTGGGATTGGCTTTTGCAGTATTTGGTGGCACATTAATGTCATGATCTACAGTAAGTGATGACCAACTTGTCATACAAGTATTATGTCACTGAGACTTCGGTGAAAGAACTTCCGTCCTTTGTTTATGACATAGATGATATTGAACACATGAACATATTTTGAGTGAGAGAGTGAGTATGTTTTTACGACTCTTTTAGCAATATTTCAGCAATATCACGGCTGGACTGCCAGAGCTTACCCGCATTGTTGACAGGTGATTGAAGCTCACTGATGATGTTTATCGCCAGTAAAATGGATATTTCTAGAAAAGCTCACTCTGCAGTTTTTGTCATACTGAAAGTAATATTCCTTATCGGCAGAATGGCATGTTTTCACTTTATAAGTATTAGCACACCTGTAGCTATCTTCATTAATTAATCATCACAATATTTTGTGATTTTATTTCAAGTGGCGAGGACAATAGTAGATTCCATAGTATTAGACTTTGTGTCCGAAATAACTGCCTGCCCGCCGGCCCGCGGCTGGTAACTTTTCTGTCGGGCTGCATAAAAATTCCTCAACCTGTCTGGCGGATAACATAAGTATACTAAGACTACTTACGTATTTAGTTTTATTATAATTCGTCATATATTCTCAAGTAATTGATTGCATTATTTCTACTGAAACAAGACACGATTTGTCAAATTTTATGCGACTTTTCAATATTTATAATGTCTGAATGCGGGCAGGTAACTTTGAAGATGGGCACATGCCCTTCTGACTTGTTGGGTTTTAAAATTATTTCAAACACTGATCAGACACAGACTGGTACTGTGAGATATGGTTAACTTACTAGTTTCCCTCTTTGAATTGACTGTGTGAAACCCTAGGCATGTCTGTACTTCTAGCATCTATTTCATTACTGTAAAGTATGTTTATAAGGAACATGCTTATAATGAACTGACGGATATAACAAACTGTTATTTTCGTTGTCCAGGCCATTTGCTGAATAAACTGCTTAAAACGAACTTCGTTTATAGCAACTAAATTCGCAGTCACTTTGAATTTGTTATTACCGTAGTATTCTGTATGTCTAAGACAGGCCAGTCTCCCTGCTTTTGCTGATGGGGTAATCAGTACACAGTCCACTGTGTGATTGTCACACCGCATGCTGCCAGCAACCACAGAATCAGATCAATTATCCAGATTGAAAACAACTGTTACTTAATTACCTTATTAAGTCAGGACAATGCTCCATTGAAATAATGAAATCTCTGCTCATTTAGGCTGCTTGTACCAGGCCATTGTTTGATGGGATTAGTAGCTGTAGAAGTTAATTAAGCTAATCCTCACATTCCCCTCAGTGATGGAGCGGTTTGGGTTTAGTCCCCTGTGGCATGTTGGGACCAGTGGCAACATGCAACAAGAGTCTGCTCATATTAAGTGTTCGGTGGACGTGAAGTCATTCTTGGTTAGATTGTCCCCCTGTTGACTTGCTTGTACTCCGTGGAAGTGTTGTTCGCGTGCTACTGGACAAGGGATACTCCGTGACTGTGTTGGACCGTGTACCTCAGTGTGTCATTTCTTTCTGCAGTGCTCATCACTCCTGTATGCTACAGTGAGGTCTGTGGCAGTGGCAGCTGGGACCTCCTCTCCTCACCCTCACATCACCTCCTGCACCACCTGTAACGACCTTCCAGGTAAGAAACTGTTGAGTCATGTTGTATTCACAACATAAGAACCAGGCATTGGTTTCTGTCACCCATACATGCATTCTCCAAGAGAACAATTAGTCTGATGACCCAACCAATGATAGTTTAAGGTGCCAACCCTAATATGGTATTGTCAAGCTCTTTGTTTGAGAGACCCTTGAAGATCTGGGTAGAGGATAGGTCTTCAGTAACCCATGCTTGCCGTAAAAGGCGACTGTGCTTGTCGTAAGAGGCGATTAACAAGTCCAGTCTTGCTTGACAACGGTATGAGGATCTATATCGAAACCTTTACAGTATTAAAGAAGTTGTTATCCATAAATTGTGTCTACTTTATGATTAACGAGATCGAGAGGTCAGGCTCGCTGACATGGTTGATGCATGTCATCATATCCCAGTGCTCATGATGTCAATCACTGGATTGTCTGGTCCAGACTCGTTTATTCACAGACCGCCGTCATATGGCTGGAATATTGCTGAGTGCGGCGTTAAACAACAATCAAATCAGAGATGTTGGGTTTTTTTAATTTCAAGAGAGGGCTACTTACATTAAATTCATGCATTCCTTTTAGGCTTGGGTTTGGTTTTTGCAGTATTTGGTGACACATTAATGTCAAGTGTGGCATTAAACAACAAACAAACACTGTTTGGGTGAAAACAAAGAGCACACATTCAAATATATAATAAACACTCCATCTCATAAGGGGTATAAAGACACACAATCAAAAGATTTGATCAAACCTAATGTATTCATTTTGATGTTTAATTCTTACATCATATTGATAACAGTCACAACAACTAGGGCGGTCGGGTAGCCTAGTGGTTAAAGCGTTCGCTCGTCACGTCGAAGACCTGGGTTCGATTCCCGACATGGGTACAATGTGTGAAGCCCATTTCTGGTGTCCAGAAGCCCATGATATTGCTGGAATAGTGCTAAAAGTGGCGTAAAACCATACTCACTCACACTCATAACAACTAAAGGGCTATTAAGAATAGGCACAGTTAAAACTGAATTTCAAGTTTAGATAAATGCACACAATTTGTCAATAATCATGTCAAGCGTAAAATAAGTGGGAATATATTAGACAGTCCGAACAAGAGCCTGTAACAGTTGCTGGTCTGCCTGAAATAGTACTGGCAGTGATAATACCAACTGCATTAATCAACAGTTTCCTGAAGAGAATTATTGTAGTTCATCAGTAGTTCATTCAAAAATATTTTAAGCCAATGCCAAGATATTTCAGGAAATGTTCAAGAAATATTTCAAGCTTACTTTGACATTGATAATGCTTATCAAATCTTTGCCAGGGTTTGACATTGTTATCATTGTTGGATGTAAAATATGTAATGCAGACAGGGGCTCATCAGTCCTAACAAGCAGGTAGTACACAATTGATCGCATGAGCCTCGTGGTGGCTTTCTGTGTAACCATGGAAACAAAACACTTTTTACCCGGTGGAAGATTCCAATATTTTGTCACATGAGTATTCTGCATCGTTTAATCATGGGTGGTATTGATTGAACCAGGACAGTTGGACAGTAATAAGAGTCGTAAACACAACTTGCTGGCATTGCATAACAATGTTTATCTCCATTACTGCTCCATGTCCTGTTGGGTGGGTGGGACTGTTGTTCCTGCTGCCTTGTCTTCCTGTTTTGTATATTGGGCTGGTGATGGGATGTTTTTACATTAACAGCGGAGATCGTTTTAGTACAGGTTTGAATGAGAGAATGCCAATGGAAATATTGATGTATGTTTGGGGCTGTTGTATTGCTCTTCCCAATCAGTAGTTAAAAAAATAGTCTTTGTTCTCAGGCACCGCCCGCATCATCGTAAAAATTTCATTTGTATTTCTGACAATTTAAAAAAAATATTAAAAAAATGTCCTTAAATATTCCAGTATTTTACTCACCAAGGAATACATTTGTGTAGGGAGGCCCTTTCCCATGTTGATTGTACACAATTGTTTATTGATTACACAACTGTTTATTGGTTACATACTAGTTTGAACAGCAACAAAAAAGACACCGCCTGCCCGCACTATATTTTCAAAAAACATTGCCTGAGAACCAATGCTTTTTTTTTAAGCCTTATATTGAGTTCTCATGAAGTAACCAAGGAGCTTTGTTATTGTTTTGTTATATTTTGAGTTTAACATGTTAAAGTTGAAGTCATCATCTTTTATTTCCCAGTAAATATTTAGTATTTGTTCATCTACAGTCTTCCGTGTTAGAAATTGGCACTAGTCCCACAGTCCTTGCAAATGCCCAGTAGTTAATGTATCATAAGGACTAGTAGAAATTTGCTATTTATAAGGGTTTTGCTATATGTTATCATTATAAGGACTAGTGGACAAAAACTGGTAGTATCTATCGCTGGTCTTTCTTCCAACTTGTTCAAAATGACGATGATAAGCGTTTCTCAATCTGACTGAAGGTTGACTGAGACATGTCTACAAGAGTTATCTCCCTTACACTGTCTGCCATCTCCAGAGTGTGACATGCATTGCAGGGGACACACATTACACAATACAGTGCTGTGATGAGAGCATTGGAACAGCATCAGACATGTCACAATGTAGGAGACACCAACAGCACTGATCAGGTGCTTTTCTAAGTGATCAGTTCGTTTGAGATTAATTTTATCTGACACAAAATGTTGAAAGCTTATATTTTTAAGCAATGGCCTAATTTGTTAAATTTGAATAAACTTTGATCTAGTATGTCATCTTATACTACTTAACAGACCCACAAATCTTGGAAACAACAACTATTGTAAAAACTGCCATCTTTAAACCTGAAGGATTACACACAGCATATTCTGTCCAGGAATGGGCTTTTACATAGAAAATGTCTTTGTTTTTTTATGCCAAATAATAAATTCAAATCTGACAATACCACTAAAAAGATTGCAACAGATTTTTTCTTTTATTTACATGTTTGTGTCATGTACAGTGTAGGGACTGTGAAGATATTATTATTCAAATGCGGGGATAAGTATTTCACATGTAAACATGAACTGACTGCAGGGAAATACATGGGGCCTCTCTCTGTGACGGCAGCAGAGAGGGGAGCTAGCTCGTACTGACAACAGTCGAACACGAATCAGATAATGAACTGACTGCTGGGAAATACATGGGGCCTCTCTCAGTGTGTCTGCAGCAGAGAGGGGAGCTAGCTCGTACTGAAAACAGTCGAACACGAATCAGATAATGAACTGACTGCTGGGAAATACATGGGGCCTCTTTCTGTGTGTCTGCAGCAGAGAGGGGAGCTAGCTCGTACTGACAACAGTCGAACACGAATCAGATAACGAGGGCAATAATTATACAACATACACGATGCCTTCACATCATTCCATGACACCTAGGTAACCATGACAACAACTGTCTTTGCACAGTATCCCTGGGTTTTTAATATGTGAGACTGAGACATGATGGAACTAACATATTCCATATTACCGTATTCGACGTAATAAGCGCCCCGCTCTAATAAGCGCCCACGCCGACATTTTGGCTGGTGAACAATCCTGATTAGCACCCCTTCCAATTGATCAATGTACACAAGACTTATTTATTCGCGTATAATACGCACTCGTGTGTTATATGCACCCTTAATTATTGGCAATTAAATTCTGGAAAAAAACAGTATCTATCTGTCGTACATAAACATTTCAGGTTGTCAGCATAAACCATGAAATTTATCTTTCAACTCTTATGAGAGACCCTTATTTCTAATTTTGAGAGCGCCCTGGGCGCTTATTATGTCGAATACAGTAACAGTGTTTCTGATTGACTCCTCTAGACTGATTTTTTAAAATAATGGTGTAGTCCTAAAAAAGACACATGGGTCTGGAATAACAATCCATTAATTCAACATGTGTTTGATTACTTGTGGCGGAGATGCATTACATTTCCGACCGAGAATAAAGCAAATATTTACCAATCAAAGGGCTCGTTAGGTACTGGTAATATATTAGACTTGGACACATTTCAATTGTTGTGGCAGTCGTTAGAGAGTCTGGAATCTGGCATTTCAGCTGACGGAGAATGGCTGTTTACGACTTGATTTTATTTATTCATCAGTATCATTGGAATATGATTAAAATACTCCAATCAAAAACAAATTCATCTGTCTGAGTAGGGTAATCAGTCATTGATAATGGTGTTTACTGGAAGACAGATACACTGGCAGATGAAGTTTTGCAAAGTTGTAAGGTGAAGTAATACACAGAAACTGATACATGATACTTACCTGATGTATCGCTATACCTGATGATACAAAACACTTAATTTTTAAACTTATCCTATCTCACTCTAGAAGAAGGATGAGATGCATAGAGATAGGATAAGTATAATAAATATAAAATCAGATCGGGTAGTGAGGCTCGCTGACTTGGTTGATACATGTCATCGGTCCCAATTGCAAGGATCGATGCTCATGATATTAATCACTGGATTGTCTGGTCCAGACTCGATTATTTACAGACCGCCGTCATATAGCTGGAATATTGCTGAGTGGGGCGTTAAACGACAAACTAACCAACCAACATTTGTTTATTAGACTTGCCACCCCTACCTTTATTTGTTTTTGTGTTTTGTGTCGCCATCATGTTAAGTTTACTGCTGAGAAAAATGTGTCATAGTTCCTGCATGCGTGGAACCCAACTAAACTCTGTGGTAACACTCAACAGAGAAGGAGTTACATGAAATGTACAATCAGTAGATATGAATTATCGATATTCCGTCAATTGAGATTTCGATATCCACAAAAAAAAAGTATTCATACCTTTCAGTCTTTTTCTTCTCAAAAACAAACAGCAATTATGTTTGAAAGAACGTTCGGGGGCACGGGTGGCCCAGTTGTCTAAGGCGCCGCGATTCGCTGTGCAGAGTTGCCTCCCTTGGACACGCCAGAAACCTATGATTGTGGGTTCGAATCCCGGTTCGCCCCGATTATGTTTCTAGGTTTGTCAGCACCATACCCGTGCTCGTGGGTTTCACCGAAGTGGTAAACGTCTGAGACCTGCATCACTTCGGGCTTTCCTCCCATATTAAGCCGACACACCACGATATAACTGGAATACTGTTAAAAGCTGCGTTAAACCCAACTCACTCACTCACTCACTGAAAGAACATTCTCTATAAGTTCTCTTATCTTGCTTAAAGAGTGGAAGGGGCTATGGGGGAGCTAGGGCTGGGATGGGTAACTCGGGTACCCGGGTCGGGTGGGTACTGAGTAGGACCCGGGTACCCACAGGACTACCCGGACCTGTGGTTAGTCACATGATATATTGTTTAATGACAAAAATTATCCAGAACTTTATGGTTACAATACAAGTCACTCATTTTTGCATTTCTTTCTGACTATGCACACATTCCTTCTGACTTTTCATACGGTTGAATAAAGATATAACTTAAGTCAACTTCAGTGTATGCATGACCAGATCGTTTAATACATGTATCTAAATATGTTTTGCAAGTGCTGTGGTAAAATAAATTCCCAATCGGACATTTTGTATCTCTTGAGACCTACGGTGGGTACCTGGGTAGGGTCGGGTAATAGGGGGATGGGTTCCTGGGTAGTAAATTTGGACTCGTCCAAGCCCTAGGGGTAGCCTTGTGGGTAAAGCATTCATTCATCATGCTGAAGGGGCGGTCGGATAGCCTAGTGGTTAAAGCGTTTGCTCGTCACGCTGAAGACCCGGTTTCGATTCCCGACATGGATACAATGTGTGAAGCCCATTTCTGGTGTCCCCCGCCGTGATATTGCTGGAATATTGCTAAAAGTGGCGTAAAACCATACTCACTCACTCACTCATCATGCTGAAGCCCCAATGTCATTCCCCTCATTGGTACATTGGATGTTGCCCATACCCGGAATTACAGTTTGGTATCCTTCACTATGTTTTCCCTAGTGACCATGGTGACGAGCAGTCCAGAGTTGCCCTTCATCAAGGGAAGGTAACTGCTGTGAGAATTACTAACGTGAGAATATCCACACAATTATTGTAACTGCACAAGACTTGCATTGTTATGTTTATGGTTGCAGTAATCAAGGTGAGGGTCAGATGGTCAAATGTCATTATTCTAATTGGAATCAACTGCTGCCGTCAAAACCTCGGAACCAAATTGACATTGATTTCAACACAAGTACAGACAATAATAGCTTCTACCTGCATGTCAAACAGACTTATGCTTCGATCATCGGCTTGACTTGATGAACGAGGTCTTAATTGATGCCATCTAATCAATGAATTCAATACATCCTGACACAAACAGACGTTGCTTGCTTGACTTCTGCATAGTCAGTTCTGTTTGTTGTGGAGGAAAATTACCTTTTGTTTGAATCAATATGTCATTATGTTGCAATCAGTTGTTTGCGTATGACGAGGGGGGTAGAGGGCAGTGTGGCTCCCCCTGGCGGCCATCTACAAAAATGACTATCATCGTCGCCCCACATGCCTAATGACATTGTAGAACATCGTCCCATGGGATGTGGTGCGGTGGGGTGGCCTAGTGGTTAAAGTGTTCGCTTGGCACATCGAAGACCAAGTCAGCGAGCCTGACCACCCGATTCCGCTAGTCATTCCTTACGACAGGCATAGGGGCGGTCTTGTAGCCTAGCGGTTAAAGCATTCTCTGATCACGCCGAAGACCTGGATTCGATTCACGACATGGGTACAATGTGTAAAGCCCTTTTCTGGTGTCCCCTGTTGTAATATTGCTGCAATATTGCTAAAAGCGGGGTAAAACCATACTCACTCACTATGACAGGCATAGGTTGCTGAAGACCAACTCCATCCTGGATCTTCACAGGGTGGAACTTAAACAATGTTAAAAGTAGCTCTGCTAGGATGACATTATTTGCATGTTTATCAGATCGTGATACCATGTTTATCAGATCAATCATGTCTATAACGCTATTATTCTTACCCAGATTTATCAGGGCTGAAGCAGGTGGGTATGGTTGGGTATATTGGGCATCACAGGATGTTTGTTAGTTGTTTAACGCCGCACTCAGCAATATTCCACCTATATGACACCGGTCTGTAAATAATGGAGTCTGGACCAGACAATCCAGTGATGACATCATGAGCATCAATCCACACAATCGGGGTGCATGCATCAACCAAGTCAGCAAGCCTGACCACCCGATCCCGTTAGTCGCCTCATATGAAAAGCATAGTTACCTCTTATGAAAAGCATGGGTTGCTGAAGACCTATGCTATCCTGGATCTTCACAGGTTGCATCACAAGATGATACAAGACATGTAGCTACAATGAAACAGTACCATTCCCACTTAAATCGAGGTGTTGAAAGAGTAATGTGTAATGTGTTTTAAGCACATTAGCGATAGAAACTAACAGTTTTAGTCCACTAGTCCTTATAATGATAACATATAGCAAAACTCTTAAAAAGGAGACCACCTCCGGGGTCTAGTGGTAGAGCGTCCCCCTGGAGAGCGGAAGGTCCTGGGTCTGCGTCATACCAAAAGACGTTAAAAGATGGTACTTGTTGTTACCCTGTCTGGCGCTCAGCATTAAGGGGCTAAAACAAGGACTGGTCGGCTCGGAGTCAGTATACTGTGTCTGAGTGGATTATTCATGTAAAACTGCGGCATGGTATCTCAGTGAGCTAGCACTATAAATCGGCATCAGTCCGGACTAGTACAAGCAGCCACACACACACATACACGTGCATGCACGTCACTATATAAGTGCAATAACCTTGGACACCACGTTAAACCCAATTTCACCTCACCTTAAAAAGGAAAAAATTCTACTAGTCCTAATGATACCTTAGCTATTGGGCAGTTTGGGAAGGACTATAGGACTAGTGAAAATTTCTAACACTGCACATTTGTGTGGAGACTGGCACAATCTGAATGGACAAAAACATAAACTTCTAAGCTCTCTGCACCCAGGGTGTAACCAAGGCAACGACTAAGATGGTGCTCCTCCCCTGGTGATCTGCTGTAACGAGCAGTATCAACAATGACTGTCTATTTTCGTAAGCTGACGTGCAAGATAGAAGTCAGTCGGGTATTATTTCCCAATCAGGGATTGATTCTACCTAAGATCCATTAATATCAATATTTCATGTCACTTCTTCAAGGCTGTAGAAAAATTTTGCCTTATCAGCTATTTCCTAAAATTGCTTGTCGTGATATGAGTCAGACCCAAGCTATTTGTTTTGATCTAAATATGGGAATTTGTTGCCGTAAGACAGAATTGTTTGGGTTTATACAAACACTGAACTGATGTGTTATGTGTAGGTTTGAAATTATTGATATGTTGGGAGTACTTTTCTTTGAAACATCGGCTTGTCACCGTGGAGACAAGAGATGGCGACATCCCTGTATCTCCAATGGCGAGGTTGCATAGCAAAAGTGTCAACAGGACTCTCCGTAGATCAATAGATAAAATACCATTGCCATGGTGCAGTGTCAACCTCACTGACAGGATCTGCTCAAGTGAGGGTATCTCTAGTAGGTCGGGTAGCTGGGTGTGGAAGCGCAGCAAGACATTGTGAGGGTGATTGATTATTAAAGAACCGAATGAGTACTGTACTTATTTAACTATCAGCCAAGTAAATTTAGAAAGTATATGCATTCAGGGGAGACTTACTGAGCAAGTGAATGAATGTTGTTTTATTCAACAGTTGGCAACATTTCAACTATTCTGAATTCTAATCTTGGAAACTTGAAGAGGACTTTTTTGAATCAACGATTGAGCATACAAACAAAAACATAATCTTTTATGTATTATGTTTTTATTATATTGAAAACCAATTCTCAGTTTTAATTGTTTTATATTTCTTGTAATTATAAACAACTTCCTAGTTCTGGGTATATCATGGCAGTCTTTACTTAATCTTGTAACGGCCATAAGTCAAACTAGTGGTTGACAGCATGAGCAAGATCCATGCCATGAGGGTACTATGACACACATAATCAGGAGGACTGAAATAGTTACCTTCTATTCCTCAATTGCTATATTGTTTGTTTGTTTTGTTTTGTTTGTTGTTTAACGCCGCACTTAGCAATATTCCAGCTATAGGACGGCGGTCTGTAAATAATCGAGTCTGGACCAGACAATGCAGTGATTGACATCATGAGGATCGATCCACACAATTGGAATATGATGACATGCATGAAAGAAGTCAGCGAGCCTGACCACCCGATCCCGTCAGTTGAATTTTAATAAACTTAGTTGATATTTACTCTGTGCTCCATTTAGTTATATAAAACATTCACAAGTGCAGCCTATTATTGAAACATGCAACCTAATATTTATGTCTACATCCACCAAGTGCATGTCAATAAAACTCAAATTTGTGTCTGACTAACCCATACTTTTCCACACAATATCGATTTGCGAACACACTCAATACCTCTAAGCGTTATGTACCATACTGCATCACTAATCTCTGTGTTATGTGTAATTTGTCATGCTTTCTTGGGCTTGACATCATCAAACTGTGGGTACTTTTTAGGCCGACTACATACAGTAAATTACAGTTATAACGAACTCAAAGGGACCACTAATTTTAATTTGTTATAACCGTAGTTCGTTATAACATGTACGGCATATAGACAGCAAATGGACAGGACAAGAAATAGTTTGTTATATCCGTTAGTTCGTTACACGCATGCTTGTTATAAACATATTTGACTGTATGTTCCAGTTACATTTTACAGCAATATGTCGCTTATGAATAATCATGACACAATCATCAGGGATTTGAGATGTGGTTTGTTTAGAGTTGTTTATGTTTTAACTTTGATATATTAATTGAATCAGGGTGCCACCTGGTTTTGTCTGGCCCCACTAGATATTCATGTCAACATGCACCTTGTGCAAGTTCAATCAAGTTCCGTAAATCATGCCCTGTATACAGTTAATCAGTGCAAGAGACTAGGTCAAACTGACTTTCAAATGGCTTGATTTCGGCAGATATGTTGTTTTATCTGATCACCCTGACTAAAATGTCACAACAGGTCACAACTGTCATGTATTCAAAAAGGGGCGGTCGGGTAGCCTGGTGGTTAAAGCGCTTGCTCATCACACCGAAGACCCGGGGTCGATTCCCGACGTGGGTGCAATGTGTGAAGCCCATTTCTGGTGTCATCCGCCGTGATACTGCTGGAATATTGCTAAAAGCGGTATAAAACCATACTCACTCTCTCACTCACTCATGTATTCAAAGCCTTTATTGTCATATTCTTAGGTTATTGTTAACTATTCTGAATTCTCATCTAGGAATCTTTAAGAGGATGTATTCTTTCCGTGACTGAAGATACAAACTGAAATATTTTTTTATTAATTATAATCATAACCGATTCTCAAGTCTCTTTAGTTTTATCCTTCTTGTAATAAGCAACTTGGTTGTTTAGTTTGTGTGCACTGTATCATGCATGTTATTACCACTAATACCAGTCAAATAATTGGTCATTTGTTTCCGATGCTTTTTGCCTTGAGCTGGTCGTTTGTTTTGTGACATTTCCCTGACTCTCCATAGACAAGCCGTAACCTTCCTTTGTCACTCGTCAACATCACTGTGATGTCGCCTGATAGTGTTTCTAGATCGAAAGTTTGGGGGCAGTCAGGAAAAGGTTTGGATGGGGCTGCCTCTGTTGAAATCTCTCAAGTTTGTCTAGGTTAGGCAGTCTTTTAGGAAATAAATAAATACATTCATATTTACTTTTTTTTTATTCACTTTCTAACATGAAGGGGGCGGTGGGGTAGCCTAGTGGTCAAAGCTCCACTCCACTCCACTCCACTCCACTCCACTCCACTCCACTCCACTCCACTCCACTCGTAAGAGGCGACTAACGGGATTGAGTGGTCAGTCTTGCTGACTTGGTTGATGCATGTAATCAATCCCAATTGCGTGGATCCATGCTCATGATATTAATCACTGAATTGTCTGGTCCAGACTCGATTGTTTACAGACCGTTGTCATATAGCTGGAATATTGCTGAGTGCGGAGGTAAACAACAAACCAACAACCAACCAACCATTCCATTCGTTATATAAGACTAGAATGTGGGTGAAGAAAGTATATGAAATAGACATGTATTTAGTAGATTTATTTGACAGATTTATCAGCCTCAGGACACGCAGCACTGTTTGTCTTTACTGTATTTCATGGACTGGAGATAGTGGTCTGTCACCGGGTGTTTGTCATTCTGTAAATACCTGGCTCTGTTTTCTACTCTGCTATTTGACCCCGTTTAGAAAAGAGAAAAATTTACTCTAAAAAAACAATAAATCATCTCAATCCTGAAAGAGCAATTTACCATGGTTTGCATAAGACAAATATGACTACATTTGAAATCTGCCTCCTTGCCTATTAACATTTAATAAAATCAATCAGTCTCGCTGACCTATACGATCAAGTTGCCATGGCAGGATAAATATTTTATTTTTGTGATATTTTTTGTGAAATTGAGACTTTGAAAGCACATATTTATATACCGGTATGTAAAACACATTAGGGTAGTTGATATACGATGAGTGGGAGGCATTGAAATAGCTGGAACATGGCATGTTAGTTGTAGGAATGATTGAACATGTTCAGGGTGCATGATATTTGATGTAATTGTCTCAAGTTAAGAAAGTGATTTTTATTCAGCTACAAATGAAGCATATCAGTTAGAACTCAAAATTTCAAAAAATTAAACATGAAAGTCAAAGGTCCATGTCATTACCCTAATGTTAACGGTTTCCGATTTAGGGGGCACCAAATACTTCAGGGTCCCCTGTACCCCCTAATTTCAACACTGCAGAATGTGTTTTAAGGATGATCAATGATGGAAATTGAATGCAGAATCTTAAAGGAGGCGGGGCAGTTTCTAATCAGGCTTTTGTAATGAACATGAAACCTTTGACCTTTGTTTTTTAAATCTAATTCCCAAACACTTTAATACAATGAATTTCTAGAATAATATGCTAATTTACATTTCCTTCCTGGACTGTAAGGGGGAATGTGAAGATCGATTTTTCTTAGAAATATGTTTGATATATCACCAGGTTGTACTGCTTATCTACAGATGAATGGCTGGACATTTTAGACATCCAGATATCTATTCACATTCTTATCTGTATGCCTGCATGTTAAAGCATGTTATAAACAAGGAAGTTGCCTCACTTAAGACAAAAATAATGGCTGACTCCGAATGTACATGATGTATGTCTTCTATATGTTTACAAGAAAGCATGACGTTCCCCAAATGGATGTCTTCCATAGATTGACACAAATGAGATTAACCCCAAATGTTGGACATTTGTACAGTTTATGACCCTTTCTAAATGCTCGTCCTATTCTTTTATAACCTATCCCTAAGATATATCTACTGCATGTCCAAACCAGGTTCAAACGTAATTTCCAACCACAATGCATTAGGGGCTGGTCACATGACCCCTTTTAGAAACCATACCTCATATTATAGATATATTGAAAACTCTTGGAATTGTTCATTCGACAGTATCACTAAAATATATCAAAACTAAAAAATAATAACTTTATAGCCATTTTAAATTATGAAAAAATATAACATTTTGGTGTCTGTCAGTTACCCCTTATGTTTCAAGACCAATGTTGAAACAGTATGGTATCTGCAGAAAGAGCAGACCCTGAGCAGTAATTTCAATACAGGCAAAGAAATGCCAGGGGGAAAAAATGGTACAAAGAGTAAAAAAAATTAATAATAATAAAAGTCCACACGCAAACATTTAACGTGGCCGAAATGTGCGCAGAACATTTGCCCAAGCTACATACCGGTATACGTTTCTGAGATTCTTAGGGTATTACTTTTGTGACTGCATACTTGAAATTTGTAATTTGACTTATCTTAAGGGATTCATTTTCAGTTCATTCATACAACCCTAATTTAAAAAATATTTGTTGTAAGCCCCGGCTGTCCTTAGGATCATATGAAGTATAATTTTATGTTATAATAAAAACAAAAAAATATTAATTTTACCATAATTTTTAATGTGTTTTCCTGACCCTGCCTAAAGATGTTCATTTCTTTTCATTTCCTTCTGTTTATTTTATGTGACTCTCTTGATTCTCTTAAACATTTTTAATTAATATCTGTAATATTTGATTTATAAATATATCAGCATTTCATAGATAATTAGACTAAAGTTAATAAACACAATATCTCAATTATTTGTGTTCCTGCAAGTAGCAGAAATCAATCAAATTATTTTACAGTATATTTAAATCATTACTTTTGCAAAGTTAGGCATGTCCACATGACGTGCAAACGAGTAGTGATATAAGCAAGTTAACACCTTCCAGCTGGCATGTTATAAACAAGTCTTACTTGTGTATCCCATGGTGTTGAGGACAATGCCACACTTCGCTGGCCCTAGGTGAGTGTGGACACACCGTCGCAGTTCTGCCTGGCCGAGCACCAGCCGATCACACTGTCTATACACTTGGTCACACGGACAGTACAGTCTGATCGCACACATTCACCTGTAGAGGGAGCTACTGGTGACAGGGACTTGTTGTGAGAGGCAATAAGATTAGCAGAGGAGGGAGGTTTCGTGAGCCTAATCTGTTAACGAAGAGTGTTAGGTTATCACTGTGATTGAGAGCTGTGTCAATATGGACAGATGAGAAACTGTGGCTGGGGAAGTCGGCCTGACTCAGCTTGCTTCATAGCAGCAGATAAACGTTGCTAAACAGTCACGCTAACCCTTTGTGTGCGACAAGAAGGAAGTGTGCTTCTCAGATGGGAGAGGTGTCGGTGTGTTGACCTGAAGTGGGTTAAACTTACATTGCGGAATCCGCCATTGTAGTGTTCATTGACGACGATCAGGAAGTGGGTGGAAAGAGAGGGAGGGAGAGAGAGAGAGAGATAGCGTACAGCTTGGCCAGGTTGAGGTCTAGGGGAAGGATTGTTGTCACCATCAGAGAGCTGATCAATATGTGACAGAGTGCGCAGTGTCTCAACTCCTCTCACGGTGAACTGGTCGGCACATACCAGCAGCAGACACCGAGCAGACACACTCACAGACAGACAGACGGACAGACAGACCCCCATCACGGGTATTGACATGACCTGGAGGCCAATGTGGCTGTAATGTCATTTATCTGATGTAGAACAGTGGGATACCATCAACATGGAGCCAAGCTTCAAGCTGGATAAGTGGACGTACAATATGAGGTAGGCAGATCTGACATCGTCACATTCGGGTGGATTGTGATCAATGGCCACAAAGACACACGTTAGATAAATCCAGACAATCAGGTGTTTTAGGGATGGAAGAATTTAAAACAGAAATATTTCCATTTATTTTTTTGTAGTTTTTGTTTCACAGATGAATGAATGGTTACAGAAAAAGTGTTTAATCAGAATGTCAGAGGTGTATTACCTGGAGTAGGTGTTCTAGAAAAAGTGTTTAATCAGAATGTCAGAGGAAAGGTGTTAACTAGAGTAGGTGTTCTGAGGATGTGATAGCAAAGTAATAAATACTCTGAAAACTTACTAATTACTGGACATTGTTCGGCAACCAGATGGCCGTCAGACCCTCAATTAACACTGCAGTTCCATTGTGTTGGATTTGCAGCTGCAGTACTGATTGTACTGTGTGTGAAGGTAGATGGAGACTGGTAGGTGTATGGTACAGTTCCACTCTGTCTGACAGGTCCTTGTGTTGGCAGATAGGGGGGATGGATGGGTTGGGCTTATCCACCCCATCTTGATCGTTGATAGGTTGGTTGTCCGGTGAGGTCTATTATGTACACTGAATTTCTTTTGTGAAAGAGTTGCAGGTCCAGTGCTGAATACTGAAGATACTAATTGGTAGGGTGGATGCAGTGTTGCCATCAATTTTTATTTTCACTTATCTGTTTAAAATATAGGTGTAGGATAGAGATACTTATTAGTAGGGTGTATGTTTTCACTAGTTTTCCCAAAATCTGCTTAAAGGTAAAAGTGATAGTCCACAAGGTCACTAGACCTTCCTGAAATTTGATGATCTTCTACTCTCAGATTCATGGTCTTCATGAACCCTTGGCAGGTCGCCAACAACCTATTCGTGGTGAGTAGGTGGATCAGGTGGATCGGGTGGCCGTCTCGGTGTCTTGGTTGGTTCCATGTCATTTACTGCATTGCTCATAATATCAATCACTGGTTTGTATGTTTTAGAATGAATATTTACAGGCTGTGATATAGCAGGATAGCTACAGTATTTAACAACCAACAAAACATCATATAGATTTTGCTGATTTTCAAAGTACTCTCCTATAAAAGCCTAACACACACATATATGCATTTCCACCAAAACCGTTGTGAACACATGTGATTTCCCCCCACCAGACAAAAAAATTGATAATAATGACAAAAAATAAGGGTACTGATGAAATGATAGTGAAGGTGTAATGACGTTAAGTGTCTGAAGTTAATTTCGGGCATGTAGATCAGTATCTGGTGTGTCCACCATGCTGGTCGGTCGATACATGCACCACACATTTATGGCATGTTGTTGATTTAACTTGCGTATGTTTGCCCTTGGAATTTTCCACCATTCCGCCTGGGAGTTACCCCAAGCTGGGCCTCGGAGGGTGCTGGGTCTCTCACGTACACTCTCTGCCTGAGGACATTCCACGGAAACTCTTTTATGGACATGTCAGGAGATGTAGCAGGCCAGTCCAATGTCCGCATGCCTTCTTATCGGACATGATCGATGACCTGCTGGACACGATATGATCTGGTACTTTCATCTTCAAAATTTCGGCCGATAATTCAAATGAATGGAACAACGGCAGGATGCAAATTGTCAGCAACATATCATTGGCCAGTCAAATGTTCGTTAACATTATCCAAATCAATTCGCCTGTCATGTGTGATAACACCCCACACTATGACACTTCCTGCCCGCTTACTGATCTGGTCAAGAATTGTTGCCCTGGCAAACCGCTCTCTGCTACGTCTCCAATAACTTTGCTATCTGTGAATCGGAGGAAAAACCTTGAATCGTCTGTGAATATGGTGTAACACAATTGGCGCACATCCCGTCCCTGGTGTTGCCTAGCCTACCCCAGTCTCTGTCAGCTTTGGTAAGCTGTTTGGGTCACACCCTTCACAGGACGCCTTTACTTTCAGGCGGGCTGCATTGAGCCATATTTTAATGGTTGATGCTGAATTCACCTTTCTGTTATTGTACAGAATTCTCTGTTGATGGAAGGGGCAGATTTGAATCTATTTCATATTACAATTAATGAAATGAGACAATATTGTCTGGGTGTCGTTTTTCAGGACTGCCACACCAGGTCTCATTGCAGCCCCACCTGTTTGACACAATTCGTGTACATTTATTCATGTATAATACGCACTCGTGTGTTATATGCACCCTTAATTACGGGCAATTAAATTCGTGTATAATACGCACAGACTTTTCTTTTGAATCATTTCAGGCTGTCAGCAGAAACCATAAAATTTATGATCTTTCGACTCTTTCACCAAAACTATATTCTAATAAGAGCCCCCTATTTCTAATTTTGAGAGCGCCCTGAGCGCTTATTACGTCGAATACGGTAGGCAACTTGTGACATAGAGCCCCCTCTGTCATCCCCGATTTACCATGTAGTCTGTTCATAGGGTCTCGGAGGCATTTTTAAGTGTGTTTAGCTCAATGCATTAGTGATTGTGACTTCCCCTATACTTTGGCCTCTGTGTGCTGTTCATGCATGATGTACAATTTTATTGTGATTAGATGCTGCATTCAGGTCTAACACCACGGTATTGCAAATAACGTCAGTGATTGTATTTGTATTTTGTTTGTCCCAAAAGGCCCATGGCCTACAAGTACAGAATAAAGTGAAGACCTCAGTGATAGCTACATTCAAATCATTAGTTCCCTTATATTTTGTTGGTAGTATTTGATGTTTCCTGTAGACGAAAATGGAGCAGAATTGTAAAGAGCCAAAGAGAATACAAATGAGAGTAGTAGACACGGTAAAGGTCCCTCGTGGACCAGTTGGGTTATGTGTTATTGATGGCAGCTTCAAATGGCATCCATTTACTGACCAATATATTGATGTTGTGGAGTTAAATACATCTGTGTTGGTTCTGACCTATTTACTCCCCGGTGTTGATTGTGTTTATTATGGAGACACGAGTTGCACCACAACTGTGACTCAAGAACAATATTGAGCAAGACAGGATTACAGTTAAGCCCTTCCTCTAATCCCTCCCTCGATGCCTCCCCATGATCCCTCCCCCCTTGTGTTCATAGTTTGGGTCAACATTGTCATTAGACATAATACAGTGTGGGTAGATCCGGATATACATGATCAGTAAACAGTGCTATGTTATACTATTTATCATAGCATTACGCTGGTAGAACAAGATGCTCTCACTGAGGTGACTTAATATTTAAGTTCTATGAAGACTGGATCTTTGGTGTCTGCTCACTGCGGATGGATTTGGATGGATTACCACCTGGGAACACTAGCTTCCAACTTCGACCTGTTTGTCTCATCTTTCGATGGTGGAAGGAATCGATGCTCATGCTATCAGCCACTGGTTTACTACTTTGGGACCCGAGAAGATCTGGGGTAGAATAGGTCTTCAGCATCACATGCTAGCCTTAAAAGGCGACTAGTCTTGTCATCAGAACAGCTTACGGGATAGGATGGTCAGATTTACTGACTTGGTTGATGCATGTCATTGAATCCCAATTGCATGGATTGATGCTCATGATATCAATCCCTGGATTGTCTGGTCTTCGACTCAATTATCTACAGACTGATTTCATATAGCTGGAATATTGTTGAGTGCAGCGTTAAACAACAAACAAACAAACAAAAATTGCTTCTTCAGACCATCATTGCAGTACAGTTTCATCTTGTTGACAAAACTGTTCACTCACTCACTCAAGTTTGATGATTATTCAGTCAACACTAACAGCTGGCTAAGGAAGCAAGGTCTGCCCCCTGGTGGCCTGAGAAGTCATTACACATTAATACCAACCCTTGCAGAGATGTGGTTCAAGGACCACTTATGCCACAGTGCCCTGTCAGACTCTCTCTGCGTCTGCTCAATTACCATTTTCCCAGGTAGTTGTCAGCGTCTGCACACAGAAAATAACAATGTGGAAATATGGCCTCTCCCTGTTTATTGCGTCATGAAGGAATAATTATTTCATAAGAGGCACAATATCAGCTGCTGAATGACGTCTGTCCTGTACACCACATCCTGAAAGATCCTCGGATCTGACAGTCATTAAGTTTGAGTGGGGGAAAGCACTTGTTTTTTCATTAAACATTAATGGAGATATTACTTTTACAACATTGTTCTTCCTTAGCATCTACTCTGTACTCACAAACTAAAATACCAATTATCCAAATTGATAGCTTTGTACAGATAAGACTGTAGAGCAAGGAAGGATCACACAAAACATAACCAAGACTTAGAAATGAAAGAAATGGACTTCGATAAGTTCTACTGTGAGACAAATGCTTGTCATTTATATAACAGTGATGTATCAGCTAAAGCAGGTGAAATGTTGATAATGAAGCCCATTATGTTGTGCATATACTCCACTAGACTAGACCCGTGAAGATTCCGGGGTAGAATAGGTCTTCAGCAACCCATGCTTGCCGTAAAAGGTAACTATGCTTGTCGTAAAAGGCGACTAACGGGATCGGGTGGTCAGGTTCGCTGACTTGGTTGATACATGTCATCAATCCCAATTGCATGGATCGATGCTCATGATGTCAATCACTGGATTGTCTGGTCCAGACTCGATTATTTTACAGACCGCCGTCATATAGCTGGAATATTGGTGAGTGCGGCGTTAAACAACAAACAAACAAACAAACACTAGACTCATTGAACCATGTGTTGGAGGTGCTTTCTTACTAGTCTTGCATTCTCATGTTGTAACTGCTGACTTTATCATGTTTATATTACCACCTGTTTATCATTTCCGCTGAGGGGTCAACTAATATACCTCTCCACATTTGATAGGGATATTTTAATCTTTACGTCATAAGCATTACTGATTCTCTTAGTTCTCGTGTCAAGTGTATATTTAAATAGAATGACATACCCTATTTGACATGATAAGCGCCCTGGGCGCTCTCAAAATTAGAAATAGGGGGCTCTTATAAGAATATTATTTTGGTGGAAAAAAAACAGAGTTGAAAGATCGTAAATTTCAAGGTTTATGCTGACAGCCTGAAATGTTTATATATGACAGATATATTTTTCAAGAATTTTATTTCCCATTATTAAGGATGCATATAACACACGTATTATACACAAATAAATAAGTCTTGTGTACATACATCAATCGGAAAGGGTGCTATTTGGGATTGTTCACAATATATTAGCAAATTATTATAGCTTATTATAGTGGGGCGCTTATTGCGTCGAATACGGTATCTGATTATCCCTTTGAAAAGTTGAGTTGCAGAAATTCATTCTTTGTTGAGAGAATTCATAAGTATGGCTGTATGAATTTCGAAAACTAATTGAACTGCAGCACTTTACCTTTTATATTGTTAAACTGACTTTTCCATGTTAGAAATACAATCATATTGTCCTTGTCTGATTGTCTTCACACACTCAAGTGTATTTTCCAAAGTTCTAGGAATTAAGTCTCCATGTTGAGTGTAGGCATGTTGAGAATGCAAGTGCTATGACATCATTAAAAAGTCAAGTGCACATATCGCAAACCTGTAGATGTTAAATACGTCACAGTGGTTACCCTTGTATTCCCTTTTTATGCCTGGGCCTGGAAATATTAATCTCAAGAGACCACAGGATTCCCAAGTAGATAAACCCAGGTAATTCTATGATGCTCTATCACCCATGTGTGCCACCTTTCAGTGTGGCGTGAGTCATCCTGATTGTCATCCTTGACTTCAAGGCCATATCCTTGTTCTTGAGTTATGTACAGGAAATGTCTTCATGAGGAGCATTGGTTATCCTGTGTGCAGCTGCTAGTATCACCTGTTCCCTACCTATGCTTCGTGGTTTTATATAAATTGTAGAAATAATGTTAACAAACTGTCAGTTGTAGCTTTTCTTCAACATTAAACTGACATCTTACTGTTAGCCCAACTCACTCACTCACTCACACTCGTAATAGTGTGTATAATTAAAGTGTTCTCTAATCTGTGTCCATGGAGTCCGTCTCTTGTGACACCTCAGTGAAACATTGACCACTAAGTTAATTCCTACTCTTGTGACACCTCACTGAAACGTTGACCACTAAGTTAATTCCTACTCTTTGTGACACCTCATTGAAACATTGACCACTAAGCTGAGTCCTATTCTTGATGACACCTCACTGAAACATCGACCACTAAGCAGTGTCCTACTCTGGTGACACCTCACTGAAACATTGACCACTAAGCAGTGTCCTACTCTGGTGACACCTCACTGAAACATCGACCACTAAGCTAATTCCTACTCTTGTGACACCTCAGTGAAACATTGACCACTAAGCTGAGTCCTACTTTTGTGACACCTCAACAATAGATTGACCACTATGTAGAGTCCTACTCTTGGTGACACCTCACTCCAAGTTTGACCACTAAGCTAAGCTCCTTCTTACCCATTCTTACCCACTATGCATTGGTGTTATTGTGGACTGTGCTATCAGTTTGTCCCCTGTTATGTTGATGAATGCATGCTTGTAGTGGAGTGACTGCTAGTGCCATATATTGCCTTGTAATGGTTATGGGGACCACTGCCATGACTTGGACTCTATAGTGAGGTATTGATCAGACTCGATTTAGATATTGCAGATTGCCACATTTATCTGTATTGTGTGACACCGTTGAGGCAGTGAATACTAAGTGTGTGTCTTCAATGGCTTCAAGTCAGATCAGAGGCCTGAAGACTCCAGGTGTGATCAGGTTCACCACCCATCTGTGACCTCATTGCATGGACATTGTCCTCAAGTCTTGGGCATTTCTTTTTCCCACATTCTGACAATCTTTTAATGGAAAATGACAGATGGTTGAGTAAAAATCAAACATATTGTTTTGATCCCACACATGACAAGGTTTGTGGGGGAGTGTGACATGTTTCATTTCCTGAAATTCCAAAATATCTTCATGAATGCAATGAACTGGTGCCTCTTGCTCTTCAAGAAGTTTTAGATTTTTCGATTTTTTGTGTTTCCATGGCAACAAGTTAGACTTAGGTTCAAATAAAGGTAGGGTTCATTTCAATCTCATTAAAATCAGATCTAAGTTCTCGCTGCCGCTAACCAAAGATCTGAAGACATCCCATAACGCGAACATTGACCGACCACTGAAATGACAAACAAGAAGTCAACATTAACCAATTAGAAAGCAGCTTTCTCGAGCTTTACGGCACTCGTTTCAACCTGGCGACTTCCATTTCAGACTACGCTTGAAAAATATGTTGACACAGTTCTGGATTAAAAAATTTAAAAACTGAACAAACGAACGTTCCGGCATGTCTAATATATGGTTGAGATTGTATGGCAGTACTTCCCACCAACACCTTCTCCGTTCAAATGTTTATCCAAAGGAAGTGAGAGATAGACGATAATTTTGACGGAATCAGTCGTACAGGCCGTAACTGTCGTTCGGAATACCCCATGTTAACATTTTTAAGGTTGCATGATTAGAACACACATTCCGACTGTCACTTTCATGATCTGGTAAGCGACGCTTGATTGGTCGGATGAAAGGTCGTTCTGACATGACCCGTAGTGGGATGTCCTCAGATCTTTGTTTAGCGGCAGCGAGAACTCAGATCTGATTTTAATGAGATTGGGTTCATTTCCTCAGAGTAACCGTTCAATATTTCTTCCTGAAATGTTTTATACCCATCAGGTCTCATGATGATGCATTGAACTGGTTCCCATTGGGTAGGGTAGGGCTAATTTCAGGAGCATTAATTGTGCAGAAACTGTTCAATATTTCTTGTTGTTCAATATACAACAGGCATGATCTGAACTGGTGCTTTTTGCTACAAAATGTTGGGTGTGTTTTTGTTTTTTTGCATTTTCCATTTTCCAAGGCAACAAATTGGATGAATCCCTAATTAGATATCCTACATCATATGACTCTGTTTGAATTCCTGATTAATATTGGCCTCCAGCAACCTGTGTTTGTTTTGACAGGCGACTGGATTGTGTGGTCAGGCTTTGTGATGTGGTTGATTGTGTGACATTGTGCCCTGACAGACTGGGACGTTGCTCATAATGCAGCCTTAATTAAAAAAACAAGCACAGTGTCATGCATAAATCAGTTCAGGAATTGTTTGATTGTTGCTGTTTTGTCAGGGAAGTATGAGTTTTGCAAAATATATGTAACATTCAGCTATCAAGTGAAAAGCTCTGTCTGTTGAAAAGTACCATTGCTTATTCACGTCCTTGGAAGGTATTGAAAGCATTTAGAAAAGAGAGTGAACCATTTGGCTTTGTCGTCAATCATAATGTCAGTTGGACTCACAAGCTTTAGGATTAACCTATTCTGATTTTTGTTTGTTTGTTTGTTTGGTGCTTAACGCCACACTCAGCAATATTCCTACTATTATGGCGGCCTGTAAATAATTGAGTTTGGACCAGACAATCCAGTGGTTGACATCATGAGCATCGATCCACGCAATTGGGATCGATGACATGCATCAACCATGTCAGCGAGCCTGACCACCCGATCCTGTTAGTCGCCTCTTATGACAAGCATAGTCGCCTTTTACGGCAAGCATGGGTTGTTGAAGACCTGTTCTACCCCCGATCTTCCCGGGTCTCTGATACAATGGGGGATATGACATACTTTTCCTCATTTTATGCACATTTCATGAACAAAGGGTCTGGTATATTGATGACTTTGTTACACCTAGTGTGATAACATCAATGTAAACTGATCCTGAATCCTGTTTAATACATGATAATAGAGGTTTGCCAATAGATACGGATGGATATGATTTATCAGAACCTGATAGTTATGGTCACACAAGGGAAACTCATAAGATTTCGCATCAGGAGGTGTCAGTTGATGCCATTACTGCAGTAATGTCACATCCCTTCTGTGGGGAGATATGTTGATAGTGGATGCTGATGGCTCACATAGAGCTGCCTTGTTGATGGCGTTGGTGTGAGATAACCTGATGACTATCATCACAGAGAGACTCCGTAATCTCTCCCGAGGGGGTAGTGAACTGCATAAGGCGATATGTACATTTAGTTATTATGGTGTTATTAGTAATCATTAGTGTGCATGGAATATGAATGTATTATGATTGATGATCAAGGACATTGATATCACATAAGTCTGTCGAGTCCTCGATTCAATGGGGGGTGGGGGGATGGCCTAGTGGTTAAAGTGGTCACTTGGCACGCCGAAGACCTGGGTTCGATTCCTCAAATGGGTACAATGCGTGAAACCCATTTCTTGGTTCCCTGCCTTGATATTGCTAGATTATTGCTACAGGTTACACACAACCAAATGTTTTCCAATAGACTTCTATAGTAACGTTATAATTTTTTTTTAAATAACTAAGCATTCAACAGCTATTACCTGTACGTGTGTGCACAGTTTGGCCTTAGAGCAGCAATAAAAACAAAAAAAATGACTAGCTTAGCCAGCTCCTTTTCCGAGTACAGGAAGCTAAACACACCACCCCCAGTTTCGCACCAAATGACACCTACTTGAAAATAGTTGTGGTCACTTTCAGCATAAGTCATCATGTTGAAAAAGACAGAACTAAATATAGAAAAATATGGTCAGTTTTAATAACTGGATGGATGTACATTTAAAAGACATAAAAATCTTACACAATATCCTCCAATCACGGCCTGCGGATATCTCTCGATCTGCACTCAAGGCTCCCTACGAAAAACGCACTGTCCCAACTGGTTCTGATTTAGTGTAGTAGAACCCATAAAAGGGGTGAATCCATACTCACTTCTAGATTCAGCAGATAATGCTTTTGAGGGAATCTGGTCTAACCATGTTAAAGCCACTTTAAACGTTATTGCATTTATGTCACAGTGTGTGAGCATACATAATGAAAGCAATTCTTGGTTTTGAACTGAACATCATGGGTGTCTGACATGCCTTAGGGACGCATTTCTGCAAAGCAGCTTCCACCGCCTTAGATGACTGCACCACCTGTACCGCTAGGTAGGAAGTTGTTACAGATTTAATGTTGATGTTGATCTGGATTTTCTCTTATATAATGTTTTCTGAATGGATACTAACATGTCCATTCAAGCAAGATGTATCTTGGATCAATTGAATGGAAACATTAATGATTAATAGTATATTTATGCCATTTATTTTGTCTATAACTATGGTTTATATTGAAGCCAGCTTGAATGTGTATAAACTATTGATAGTTTGACTTGCCATCAACATACATGTGTTGTCATGGCAAATTAGGATGAATTAATAATTTGATCCATTGTTGAACCTCTGGAATTATTTTTCTGTAGTTAGGGACCAGTCATTTATTGTAGGGGTGCGTGGGTCAGTGAGAATGAGGGAGGGTCACCCCAAAATATGACAGTCTCCATGGGAGGGTCATAAAAATAGACACATTTGGTCAGGGTCATGACAAAATGGACAGCTTTTGCTTTGTGTCTATTGAAAACAATATACAAGGACATGGGGAGGGGCATCCCAAAAAGTGACAAGCATTAGGGGAGGGTAATTATTTTCAGTATGTTACTGCATCAAAAACCTCTGACCCATCAACCCCTGTAATAAATGACTGGTCCCTTTTCAGCTTTGCCTGCATTAGGAAATGTCAGTCAGCAGATATGAGAGTATCCGAAAAACTGTGATTGTACTGTAGAGAGGCGAGGGAGATAGATTCCTGTCACAAGAAGAATGCTTTTAAGCAGAGAGGAGAGCGATAATCCAAATGCTGAATCACTGTCGAGATTGTTACAGGCTTGGACTGAAATAGCATAGAATAATAAAAAGCCTGATTAAGCAGGTAGACAGTTTGGTGGTAGAAGTATGCATGGTAGTAGTAGTTGATGTAGATGTGTCACACATTAATGGGGGCATGGGTGGGCCAGTGGGCTATGGCAGGGCACTAGTTGCTGTCCCTCAGGTGTGTCAGAAACCTAGGATCTTTGGTTTGAATCCCAGATTTGCCTTGATGTTTCTTGGTTTGTCAGCACTATCATTTGCAACCTGTGCTGGTGGGTTTCACCTGCATCGCTTTGGCTCGTTTCCGACATCAAGCTGACAAGACTGAAATATTGTTCAAACTCACTAATTAAAACTGGGGTCTTTCATGGTTACAGATATATTTGAACCTAGGGACCCCCTAAATCTTCAAATTACAACATCAGTGTTATGACAAGGATCACTTGAATTTCAGGCTTATTTTCGAACACCATTGACTGTTATTAATGTATGCTTGTGATAGGAGTCTGTTGAGATTCCATCCCGGAATTGGGGCACACTTGTGGGTTTCACTTAAGTTGTAAACATCTAAGACCTGCATCACTTCAGGCTTTCCTCCTACATTAAGCTGACACACTATGATATAACTTGATTACTGTTAAAAGCGGCGTTAAACATAACTCACACACACAGCACCTTATGCAGTGGGTTTCACCACAGTGGTAAACGCTTAGACCTGCAACACAAACCAACCATACAGGGATTGTATATACGGTACATGTAGCTTTTTGTGATATATTGTTATAGATTGTCTATAATAAGGGCAGTCTGTGTGTTGTGCCGACTGGCAAGACAGCCGTGTGGTCAGGTAGATCGAAACAACTGCCATATATCAGCTGTGCATGGTGTTTATTGCATGTTTGAAAGGGGTGCTTCAGTGAGGGACTCTTGTCAAAACTCGCGGAGAAATGGTTACTTAGTTATAACATTTATAACATAATAAAAATGTCACATGTACCTGGTTCAACCTTTGTTAAGATTGCCTCTGTGGTGTAGTGGATAGATCATCTGCCTTGAGGGGAAGGTCTGAGGTTCAGTCCCTGGTCACGTCATACTATAAGCTGTTAAAAGATGGTACTTGTTGTTACCCTGCCTGAGGTGATTGGTCAGTTCAGGGTCAGTTTAATGTGTCTGATTGGGGCATAGATGTTAAACTGCAGCATATTATCTGAATGGTTTAGCACTAGAAAACAGGCACAAGTCTGGACTATCCAGCACCTCAGATATGAGGTAGGCATGGCCAAAATGCAAATGTCCAATTGGCGAAAAAATATTTCCGGATCTCTTGCACGCATGCACATTTCTATATAAGTGAAGTAATCTTGAACGTCACATTTCACCTCTTATCCGGCATATGAGAATATGTACTTATCTTTTTTCTTAAACTTGAAATGAATATGAAATGTTAGATGTCTAGTTAAAATTGCAGAGCAATCACATTCAATGCCCAACTGGAGTAATAAGAATATCCCTATCAATAGTTAAGTAGCATATGAAAGATACGAGTCACTATATAGAATGGTACAACTATATGGGAAGGCTGCGACAGTATCAAATCTAACGTTCACCATGAGGAATACACAACCAGTACTGTTGTATGTCCCATACCCTTAATACAATTGCCATTACTGTAATATAGATAGATACAGGATTGTTGACACTAGCAACAGTCCTGCTTGGGATTAGTGCAAGTGCCCCGTGGTGTGAAGGCCACCCTCATTAAGTGTAATCACTGACATGGAATGTATGTACCCTGCTATCGGATTACATGGAGAACAGGCAGTGAGGGAAATCTGGCCCAGTTAGGTCACTTTGTTGTCTGAGGTGGACCATGTGTGGTTGAAGGAGGAGAGTCTGGTGTCTGGTGTGTAGAGTGCAACTGCTGGTCAAAGAGTGAAGATGGACACCAGCCTGTAGCTGAAGTATGACAAGACTCAGGAAAAGCTCTACCTGTGGTATGTTACCCTGGATAACGAGTGTTTGTCATGACCATCATACTTCAAAGTATTAGCCCAATATCGTAAAGGCACACACCGCAGTTGTGACAGAGGGTCAAGGCTGTGCACAGTTTATGACAACCTTAAGTTGGTCGATATTCCTGTACAGAAAACAAAGTCAAATCAATATTATCTTAACTGTTATTATCATCACTAGAAGAGTTTCAAAATTGTTTTATTAGATTCTTTAGTTCCAGATCTTTTCTCTGGAATGTTGAAGATGGCATTCAAGGAGGTCATTAAAAAGTCCAACCGTTTATACTCTGAATAATTGATATCAGTGAAGGTCTTGAGAAGGTAATCGAAGCTGGCTGCCACGTCTGTGGATGGCCTGGATGTTGTGTGTTCCCCAGCCAACCAGACTGCCTGCTGCATTGACCTTTCATTAATAACATGACTAATTAACAAGAAGGGTGGTCCCCTAACCAGGGTGGTGGCGGCATGGTCACCCAAGCAGCAGGGAGATATGGCAGAATACACACCTGTAATGGAGGGTATAAATACTTCATACACTGGGATGGCCGAGTTACCACCTAGCCAACCAGGAAGCTGAATGTGGCGGCCAATAAACACCCATACTTCACCAGGATGTTATTTTTAAGAACTCTTAGGTTTCAAAGCTTGGAGGGTTTTAATTTTTAACCCCTGATAACATGATGAAACCTCAAGAGATCTCCATTATCACTATCCCATTTCAAAATTTGATATTCCCATGATACTGTAAAGACCACTGGCAAGGATTTGCAAGTGGCTTCAGTACAGAGATTCAGGATATACCACTCAACATGTGATAGGGATAGTCAGAGTGCTATGTGGGGGGAAATCTGACTGGTTCGAGATGTTGTCGTAGAATGCATTTTGGGCCGGACCTTACGTATGTTAAGCTTCATTTCCTAATAAACAAAAGTAAATGTTTATAAATGATTTTCGTGTAGTGTGAGCTAGCACAGTATCTCTTTAAAGAGTTGAGTAGTATTGTTCAATCCATTTGAGTGAACTTTGGACTCATTGTCTGGTTGTTTGGGAGAGAAGTAAAGATTAACTTCTTGGTGTTCAGACAGTTTATAGTATGCAGTACCATCTGCATTATTGCGGAAATCTTCTAAAACTTCACACTCACTCATGCCCCCTTGTTTTATTCCCCTATGAAGATCCGGGGTAGAATAGGTCTTCAGCAACCCATGCTTGCTGTAAAAGGCGACTAATGGGATCGGGTGGTCAGGCTTGCTGACTTGGTTGATGCATGTCATCGTATCCCAATTGCCAGTGATGTCAATCACTTGATTGTCTGGTCCAGACTCGATTGTAAAATACAGACTGTTGTCATATAGCTGGAATATTGCTGAGTGCTGCGTTAAACAACAAACAAACAAAACAATTATTACTTCAAATGAAGCATGACAGGTGTCAGTTCCATGACCAAATTGCATCCTATTTGTATACCAACATTTCCAAACATCCAGTCAGATTCATATCTGGACACCCAGAGTATCCTTATCAAATGTTTGGTGTTAGGCTTAATATTAGGCTTATCTCAAAGTCTCTGAAAGGATAATTATGTTTACCCAGTGGTCCAGCCTGTGTAGGTGTCAGTCATATCTCTACCTAAACTCTATTAATGTTACTGTCTGATCATTGCTGATGTGTCAGTCATTCCAATGCCTTGATGTCTCACATCTAGCGATGTCAAACTGCTGATGTGTCAGTCATTCCTGTGCCTTGATACCTAAAGTCTAGTGATGTCAAACTGCCGATGTGTCAGTCATTCCTATGCCTTGATACCCAAAGTCTAGTGATGTCAAACTGCCGATGTGTCAGTCATTCCTATGCCTTGATACTTAAAGTCTAGTGATGTCAAGTTGCTGATGTGTCAGTCATTCCTATGCCTTGATACCCAAAGTCTAGTGATGTCAAACTGCCGATGTGTCAGTCATTCCTATGCCTTGATACCTAAAGTCTAGTGATGTCAAATGCCGATGTGTCAGTCATTCCTATGCCTTGATACCTAAAGTCTAGTGATGTCAAACTGCCGATGTGTCAGTCATTCCTATGCCTTGATACCTAAAGTCTAGTGATGTCAAACTGCCGATGTGTCAGTCATTCCTATGCCTTGATACCTAAAGTCTAGTGATGTCAAGTTGCCGATGTGTCAGTCATTCCTATGCCTTGATACCTAAAGTCTAGTTATATCAAACGGCTGATGTGTCAATGAGTATACATTTCAGGTTCAACTTTGATGAAGTCTTGACTGTGCCTCATTGCCCAGCTTAATTCCCCATGGGGATTCTGGGTTAGAATAGGTCCCCAGCAACCCAAGTTTGGTGTAGGAGATGACCAAATGGATTACATCCAGGTCTGAAGCACAGTGACTTGGGAGAGAGCATGTCCTTGTACGCCAACAGGGGATTTTGTAAAAAAATATATTTGTGCCAGAAAATGCTTGAAAAAAATAATTGTGCTTTTGACTTGAGAAAAGAAAAGAAATTATCAGCCATAAAAAAATATATTGCATAGTTACAAGCTTCTTTTTTTTTTTACATAATTAGGCTCCTACTCTAAATAAAAAAAAATATCTTGTTTTGCAGATGTAGCTGAAAAAATAGTTCCCGAATTCGACGTAATAAGAGCCCAGGGCGCTCTCAAAATTAGAAATAGGGGGCTCTTATTAGAATATTATTTGGGTGGAAAAAAGAGAGTTGAAAGATAAATTTTGTGGTTTATGCTGACACACTGAAATGTTTATTTGCGACAGATACATTTTTCCAGAATTTAATTGCCCATAATTAAGAATGCATATAACACACGAGTGCGTATTATACGCGAATAAATAAGTCTTGTGTTACATTATATCTTGAGTTGAAAGATAAATTTCGTGGTTTATGCTGACGGCCTGAACTGTTTATATACTACAGATATATTTTTCCCATAATTATGGTTGCATATAACACACGAGTGCGTATCATACACGAATAAATAAGTCTTGTGTACATTGATCAATCGGAAGGGGTGCTAATTGGGATTGTTCACTTGCCAATATATTAGCAAATATCGCCGTGGGTGCTTATTAGAGCGGGGCGCTTATTACGTCGAATACGGTAATCTCCATACATAATACCAAGCATCCCAAGAATATCAAATGGTCAATTCGTTACTGAATTATGCTTCGACAGACATTTCATGCAATATGAGCTGCAGTTGTTGGCCAGGTTTCCATTGATTCCTGTTAATTATTCATATGGGTGTAGTTGTGTCTGCATCGAGGCAGGTTAAATGTGGCTGCATCTGCCATCACTGTAGTTTCTGGTTTACATTGCTGTGCCTCTAACCGTTGCTCCGTAGGCTCTGTGATCAGTTAACCATGTTAACCTTTGTCCATACATTTGTTGACGAGTGATCATGGTTTCAAACATTGACTGGAAGTTTGAAAAAGTTAGCAAACCACAAACATTATTTTAATTTTTGCTATCACTAAAAATTCTTCAGCAACCTCTGTTTGTCGTTAGAGTCCCCTATGCTTGGTGTAAGAGGCGACTAATGGGATCGGGTGGTCAGGCTCGCTGACTTGGTTGATGCATGTCATCGATCCCAATTGCGTGGATCAATGCTCATGATGTTAATCACTGTATTGTCAGGTCCAGACTCCACTAGTTACAGACCGCTGTCATTTAGCTGGAATATTGCTGAGTGCGGCATTAAAAAACAAAAGAACAAACAAACAAACAAACAAACAAACACTAAAATTACCATCAAATAAACATATGCCTTAATAGAAAACTATAGGAAGATAATTTGATTTACCGGTAAACCAATCAGAATTCATGTTTCTCAAGCAATCGTGTTTTTCATGTTTATGAACCAGTCACAATTATTTCACAACAACATCCAAACACTGCTAGACAAGTTCATAGCAGTGCCTGCCAACAACCGTGTCTCATAATCTCTTAATTTTGTGACAACCCTGATTACTGCTGTCCCTCATGGTGTGAAAATGTCCAAAGGAACAGTTGCATACTATGCAATGGCAATAAATATCAAAACCTAGGTAAAATGTATAGTTAAAGCAAGTATCATCACTCAGAAGAGAGGTTGTAGTGGAAAAATGTCCTGGAAGAGTCTTGGTGTTAGCACATATCTCTGATAGTGAAGATGCCTGTACTCATGGTACTATTTCCCTGTTGTCTTGCCCAGACTCCATTAGGCCAGGCTTCTTTTATTTTTAGGATTACAGATTTTTCATCCCAAAGTCCTGGGTTGGAAGAGGGAAACAAAAAGGCAAAAAAAGCCAGATGCATTTTTTTAATGCAGAATGCCTCTGGCATACTTTAAGAACATATTCTGTGCTCAAAAGACCTCCATTTGTGACGATAAAGCCCCTTGTAACAATACAAATTCTACCACTTACAACACGGACAATTGTCAAGGGAGATCAACAAAGATCGATTATGTATCTCTTTACTAGTTTACAACGGTAAATTTCATATTTCGTTTTTTATTAAAAGGCGATGATAACAAATAAAATAACTGACTACACAGAAAAAAATGGAAACATGATTATTTATTTTTTTACATTTACTCAAAAATTAGAGTCGGCGGGTCCATAATCCGAAAAATGTAAAACGCCTGGCCTTATTTACAGACCGGCATCATATAGCTGGAATATTGCTGAGTGCGGCGTTAAACAACAAACAAACCCAACCAAACCAAACTAGCTCCCCGCATTGTCCCACTGTAATCAACAATTAAGCAGTCTTATCGCTACATTAATGTATTGTCAGGACATCTTGAAACACCAGATCTACACAGCACTCTGGATAACAATTTATATGTTATACATACAAATAGTCTTATATTCTTGGCATGAGTCTTGACAACAATAGGGTTCCTGGTTTAGAGTAAAGTGAGCAATGTAAGGCATCACTTTTAATGAACAAATTCACTACTTTGTGTCGGTTCCCTATCACCTCCTGGTATACAGGCACTTTAGAGGTTTCACCCTGGATTGGACTGACCTGAGGCTTAAAAAAGTGTCACTGGGAGGGCAGACATTGGCGTGTCACTCAGACTCACTCTTAAAACTGATTATTTATTTCTCTATCTTTGGGAATACTTTCTGCATAGTGTATTGAGTGCTTCTGTCGTCTGTTCACAAACACTGGTTTAACGGTTTAACAGAAATTGATCTTAATGAAGGCCAAACAAAGGACGTTTTCTTTCAGCTTTTGATAGGACTTTCTTCTGTATCATTACCAAATTAAATAAAAAAGGACAGTTTGGGTGGGCAGTGTGCTAGAAAATGAACTGATCTGAATCCCCGCAAGACAATTAGTGTTTTTGTGATTACGAAATGGGAAAAATAAAAAATTGCTTGACAATTTCAGTTGCGAACAAAAATTGGAATTGATATCCATTGTTACTTTTGTTCTCAAAAAAAATAAAATTCTTCTTCCTGCATCTGTTGCAAGTTTAATAATGATGTCTCCCTCAATAGAATCCGATCTCAGCAATGTCGGACAAGTCCATTTTATGCACAGGTGGGTATTACCCACATACATATTCTCACAAATTTCTAGTTGATTACCTGTACCTTTTCTCCCAATACCTATTGTCATATCTCTTCCACTTTTGGATGTGATCGTTCAGCCATTGTGTTTATCTGTGTTGCCCAGCTACATCTATGGGAAACAACTCACTAGACACATCCCTCTCAAAAATAACATCGCCCAATATACGACATCATCATGTTTTATTGTGAAATAAACCACACTACATTCTTCATTGTTCTTTGCTATTTATCACGTAGCTATGTTATATTGTATACTAATTTCCATCCATGTCAATGTAGTCCAGGGCTCTGTTCCACAAAGCGTTTTCAGCACTAAGGTGATGGTAACGCAAGTACTTTAATGTAGACTTCTGACAGCCATAGCGCTATGATCGCTTTGTGGAACATGGCCCAGAGCATAAATATATTCTCCTTGGTCACAATTGCTTTTGGCATCAGCTGATTTGGTCAGCAATTGTGTAAATAGTGCTAACAAGTAGTAGTGGGATGATACACATGCATTGGTGGATCGGATTTTTTACTTCTCAATACATGTATCGATCACAATCTCACACTAAGTAAAAAGTATCAATTCTTACCTTAAATATATTCTTCAATAAATGTTACACCAAACACTAATAACTAGTGAAAATGAGTTGTGAAAATATAAATATTTTCATCCATCATTATGGTGCCAGGCATTTGGCCATCCTGTCTATGAAAAAGATGGCTTATGGACCACAGATAAGAGCACATGCAAGTATCGTGATACATATTGGATTGTGATCAAGGTATCGTGATACGTATCGGATGGCACAGTTGGTGTATCGTCCCAGCCCTACTTACAAGGTGTCGACAAGATCCTTCTTTACTGACAAGATCCTTCTTTACTGACAAGATCCTTCTTTACTGACAAGATCCTTCTTTACTGACAGTATGTCTCAACTATTCCCATACAGATCCGGAAAGGTACAGGTCATGGAGATAGTGCATTTGTGTCTGGTGGGTCAAATGTGTTCATTTTTGTCTTGTTTAGGTATTCAATTGTGTACCATTGATATGTTTACCCAGAAATTTTTATGTGCGTGTGATGTGCAAGGTCATGTGTGCGAGGTCATGTGGTGTGTGTCTCTAATGCTGTGTGATGTGATCAGTACACAGGGGACGTATGGGTTACCCACCTCGAGATTCTTCACTGAATCTCTCACATCATTTTGAAAATGGAAACGAAATTACTAGGTGGCAGATTTAGTGAAGAAGGGAAAGATATGCATAATTGACTGATTGCAGGGTCGCAGGTCCCATTGGATCAGTGCCTGGGCATACAGGGACAGAGTTAGTTTAATTGTGTGTGGAGTTGTAGGAGGCGATGTAAACTAGGACATAAGTCTGTGTTTACAGTATAGACAATCTGAAGTAGATTTGATACCTGTTTACTTGATTCAATTCAATCACATTGGCATGAGGTTTCAATTTGAAAAGTGTACAGGTTTCAAATTGCAGAAACAGGGTTCACTCTACGAATTTTCTGACATGGGCCCTTTATGTGAACATTTCAAATATTCTCAGAGGTTCATGCACCCTTACAGCACGTTGTTAAAATGCCCCATTGTATTTGAAAATGTGGGCCTTTTTTCCAATTTAGGGGCTAAAAGCACAAGGCCCCACCCTAGAATTATCCATGTATAAATATATATATATATATAACTCAAAAGTTCAAGAACGCCCTTAAAACTCTTACATTAATATGTCATGGTATAACAGATTGACTATAGTCATAAGAAATATGTTATCCACAGTGGAGTGCGGTGGAAGTCAAATCCTATCTGATGGATCCAGAATCAGCATCTTTGAGAAAGCAGCATGTTTAGAATAATCCTCATCACTCCCACAGAGTCAATCTGTCACAGGTGCATCTTGTCGTGTCACTGTCTGTCCACTAACTGCAGGAGATGAGTGCTGATCTATGCAATTACTGGGCAGAAATAGTAACAGCTATTGTCTTGTGAAACAGTCACATGCTTGGTCTCATAATATGTATGTTGATTAACATTAGCTGTTAATGATGCTTTGCGGAGTGTATTGTGTTGTACATGGGAATCGGAGGTTAGACATCAGCCATGATTGTAATTTTTCCTGATTCAAGACAGGTATAGACTCCTGAGGATGGTGATTAGTCCAAGTGAAGCCCTGAGTGGATCAGGATACTTACTGGGGCCATATGTGTAATACAGCGGCAGTATACCCAACTCACTCACTCGTGTAATAACTGATGAAAACTTGAAAAAAAAGGAGTCAGAAAAAAATAGTCAAGTGCTCCTTGATGACGTGAGAGATTAATGTAAATTAAGCCTCTGATATAGAATTTCCTTCATCTAAGGGACAGCATGCATGCTCTTAGAAATACATGGAGCAAAGTCTGTTACTAGCAAACTCAGTAATTGTGCGATGTTTCTATTTTATTTTTGCACTGAATTAGGCAAGAATCAGGTTGCTGCTGTCTTCCAGGGTGGTTCTGGTTCTTTCAAGGTCAGGCTCTGTTTATGTCTTGCTGGTTCTTACAAGGTTGGGTTCCATCTTAATGGTTCTTACAAGGTCAGGCTCCATCGTACTGGTTCTCACAAGGTCGAACTCCATCTTACTGGTTCTTACAAGGTCAGGCTAAGGTCTTACTATCAACAGGAAAGGAACATATAACTAAATATTGATAACCGTTAGATGAATATTTCCGCTGCTATGTACTGTTCAGCCTATTCTGCAGTTATTTATATTAGATGAACTAATTGAACAGAATATATAAATATTAAAATAAATAAATAAATAAATAAATAAATAAATAAATAAAGTATGCTTCGGTAACTTAAAATAGATAAACTAACTAAACTGGGCTGAGTTCCACAATGTTATCTTGGCGCTACAATTGTCTCAAGTCTATGTTAAAGTATGGGAGTTACAGTAATCTTTGCGCTAAGATCACTTTCTGAAACTGGGCCCAGACGTTTAAATACAATGTGGTCGGTAAAGTTGACATGTATATATCACATATATCTGTGTTCCAATGATTAAGATATGTTGATGTTAATGTCAGTCAGGTGACTCCATGTTAAGAAGTTATTGCTTTGCTCCATGTGTTAATTGAGGCTCACCAGCCGTGGTATTGTGTTAGCCTTTGTGAGGCAGGTTTATGGCTGTGTTGTGAGTTGTATCTGCTATTGTCAGGGCTCTACACAAATGAACAGTGTCTTAATCCTGGAGGTGGCGGTAGTCACAGTTCTATCTACACTTTCTCAGTAAAATAGGTCCCATGAAAATCCGGGGTAGAATAGGTCTTCAGCAACCCATGCTTGCCGTAAAGACAACTTGCTTGTCGTAAGAGGCGACTGACGGGATCGGGTGGTCAGGCTTGCGGACCTGGTTGATGCATGTCATCGTATCCCAATTGCATGGATCGATGCTCATGATGTCAATCACTGGAGTGTCTTGTCCTGACTTGATTATTTACAGACCACCATCATATAGCTGGAATATTGCTGAGTGCGGCGTTAAACATCAAACAAACAAACCAAATCAGTAAAATAGAAGTATGATGTATATGTATCTAATAGCATGGTGTAGGTTCACTAGTATGGTAGTCTTTGTCAAAAGATGTTTTGTGTGCTAGCCATGCCAACCCTAACAATTTTGTCTTTCAAAGACTTTTTCATGGGGTATATAATCTTAACATATGAATTATTTTTAGCTGAACATACTATCCCAAAATAGATGTAACTTGACCTGGGCTTTAAACTAGTGTCTAAAGTGACAGACTGGTATGGGAAATTTACAACTACTACACAAAGTTATTGCTTCCTAGTTCTGTGGAATATTGAAGGATCGTGCTTAGGATTAGATTTCAAATACCTGGTATTTCCAGCAGTGAGAAACTGTACAGGTGTGTCATCTTTGGCCAGGTAAACAGACTGTTGTGGTGTCCACTTGTGCAGTGATTGAAGTAGGCATGAACTCGATAGTAGGTGAATAGAGGGTCACGTGGTTCTAAGTATACATACCTTGGAGTCATCTTTAGCTCGCTAGAGACAAACAGGTAGGAAAACAAGGTAATAATGCTTCCATTTCGTACTGCAGTTACAATGAACACACAATGCAAATATTTATCTATCCAGCCTCTCTGCCAGCTGTAGGCCAAGCCTGCTATTGGGGGTAGCATCATCACTAGCATGTCCCAGAGTAGGGATGAAAGTGTTTATGTAGCAATGGCACGTCTATGTTTGAAGGCAGGACATGGTTGCACTAGGTGTACTTAAGGTGTCCCCAACGAGTGAGAGTTGTTTATTGCACAGTAAAACACTGCCGCGAGAATAACCATGAGGGTGCACTGGTTTATTTCCCCGCAGTGTTTTATTGTATGATAAACGACCATGAGGCATTTCTTATATCAATATTATGTATAGTCTCTTTAAGGATGTTAATAAAATGTACGAGCTTTCAAATATTTACCCGTATTTAAATAATGATGACTCCCTGAATAGAATCCGACCTCGGCAATGTCGGATAGTCCCTTTTATGAACAGGGGGGGTAAATTTGATCTGTCCTGCATATTTTCACAATATTCATGTGGATTATCTGTACCTTTTCTCCCAATACCGTTCATCTCTCCCACATCGTTCGACCATTGCATTTATATACATTGCCCAGTTACATCTATGGGGAACAACTCACTAGACACTTCCCTCTAAAAAATAATGTCGTCCAATATACAATGTCATCATGTTGCAAGCGCATTTTCGAATCTCCAAAAATGACGTCATGATAGAACAATGTTTTTTGTTGTGAAATTTACCATGCTTCTTTCTTAACTGTTTTTTGCAATTTATTGTGTAGCTATCTTATATAGTGTAATAAAGTATTTATAAGTTTTCCTCTGAACTGTATGTAAAAAACAACAGTGTAAATCAATGATGGAGTCAGCTGTCTCTGCATCACACCCACGCAGTGATGGGGTAGGTGGGATCAATTCCCGAACTCCACCTTGGGCGATGTGTGTCTGCAATTCAATGCATCATACACCCTGTTAACAATACAGAGAACCCATCCTAGGATGATATATTGATACTGCGGTTGTGATATGGCTGTATAACTACCAACAGAGTTAATTGTGTGCTGCATCAATGTGTGATTCCGAGGGGATTACCACTCTGTATGCTGGTAGTCCAGTGATGGAGTTTAAGCTGATTGATCACCATTTATCTCTTGACATAGACTTTGGTGTGTTTACAGTGTAAAATTAGCAGTTTAACCGAGGCTCAATATTCGACTAGGTAGTCCAGGTGGCATGTGAAGGATTTTGTTCGTTGTTTCAACGTCACACTTCGCAACATTCCGACCCGTGAAGATCCGGGGTAGAATAGGTCTTCAGCAACCAATGGTTGCAGTGAAAGGCGACTATGCTTGTCGTAAGAGGTGACTAACAGGATTGGGTGGTCAGACTCGCTGACTTGGTTGATGCATGTCATCGTATCCCAATGGCGTGGATCGATGCTCATGATGTCAATCACTGGATTGTCTGGTCCAGACTCGATTATTTACAGACTGCTGTCATATGACAGGAATATTGCTGAGTGCGGTGTTAAACAACAAACAAACAAACAAGCAAACAAACAAGCAAACTTAGCAACATTCCAGCGATACTACAGTGACCTAAAAATAATAAAGTCAAGACCATACAATCCAGTGATTTATGTCGTAAACAATGGTCCACCCTGTTTGGGAATGATGACACACTATCAACCAAGTCTACCTGATTCATTTTGTCGCCTGTTACAACAATCACATTCTTTGAAACCCTTTTCTTTTTATATTTAATATCTTCAGTATGTTAGAAATTCTATGGAATTAGCAATGCAAAATGAGTAAATCACCAGAATTACCAATTCAAAAACGCATTTGCATAAAACTATAAAAAAAAATAGAATGAAACCATTTTGATGTATATTTTTTATCATTCTTTAATTCAGTAGAATTACCAATAAAAAGAAAAAAATGAGATGAAGAAGTTATTTTATTAGGATAAAGACATTTTTGACATGGGAAAGAATTTTTTTTTTATAAATTGCATTTGTCAAATATGATAATGATCTCCAGAGACATTGTTCTGCATCCCGAGGAAGTTGTTAACAGTGATTTCATCAAGGTTAAATGATTGGATGTTGTCAGGCAGCTGGGTGGCACAACAGCACAGGCGTTGATTGCCACAATTCTGGTCTGACCTCCTGGTCTCTGCCAATGTAATGACATTACTCCCTGCTGTCTGGTTCCAAGTAGCCATATTAGTCATATTAAGTCAAAGATGAGCAAGATGAAGTTGTCACAAGCCATCACTTTCCAGTGTCTCTGTCACACAGCAGGGAAGCTGATATCTCCGTAGTGACGTCAGGCAGAACGTTGGCAGCTGATTTGGTGGAGAGTCTCACCAATGCTCAGTGTTCCCGTTTACTGGCAAATAAAGTATTTTTTTGTTGTTGAACAAAACATTGGCGATAAGTATATTTTTCGAACAAAGTCAGCTAGTTACCATCAGGGTTTCCCGTTGACTATTTGTAGTGCAAGGAAATAACATTTCGCTTTGCTTTGAGGTTAAATATATATTTGTAGCAATTTAGTCTCAAAATATTCACACAAAAAAGAGAAAACTGTGACTGACTCTTGTGTGAATGACGTGTAGTTCGAACTAAGTTATTTCAGTGATTGCTTCATTGCAATCGAACATGATGTTGAAAGAAATAAAAACATGTAATTTTCATACCTTTTTTTTATTTGTTGAAAAATGGGACTGACAAAAATTAGGGGGATTGGTAATTTTTAGAGTTGCCAGTCCACCAGGACTGGTTTTTTTGGTGAGGTGGAGGATATGGCTGGATGATTGGGGTATCAGTTGAAGAAGCTATTTAATGTCCATGATTGACACCCACCATACCACATAACCACTTTCAACCAAACTACTCTTGCCATTGGGAAAAGGTTTGTTCATCTGACTTCAGGGGCGGTTGGGTAGCCTAGTGGTTAAAGCGTTTGCTCGTCACGCATAAGCCCCGGTTTTGATTCCCAACATGGGTACAATGTGTGAAGCCCATTTCTGGTGTCCCCCGCCGTGATATTGCTGGAATATTGCTAAAAGCGGCGTAAAACCAAACTCACTCACTCATCTGACTTCAGACAATCGTGAAGCCCAGTGAGCTGCCAAGCCAGTTTTGAAACCTGATACAGAACTCTTGTCATTGAGACCAGGGAATGCCATGTTGAGCAAGGGTTTTCGCTCCATCTCTTCTGGTCGATATCACTACTTCAGATAGATTCTGTATTGTTCACAGAATAATGCCATACACCTGACTGGTGTATTTTACTAGTTATGGTGTCTTTTATTTATGTATATGGTGTCATATTAGGTTAGCAGAAAAATCTAATGCTCTGCCCAATGTTTTACTACTTACCTAATATGAAGACTGAAAACAATATAACAATTTTCCTATTTCTTTATCACACGTCATGTTAAAATGAAAACTTGACACTTAGAACCGGAATAAATGAGAACAAGCACTTTAATGTAAACACAATCGTTAACAATAGAATATATGATGCACTCAATGTGAACCTTTAGACAAGCATTATAGTTAAGATAGTCATAAAAATACTTGTATCACTATACGGGCCATGGTAACGTAATAGTGGCCCGCTTTTCCCTAACAACGGGCTGTTATCTATTCTATTGCTATGTGACTTCATTGGCGTCACATTTCTTGTTTGTGACGTCATCCTATATTACGTTCTATTTTCTCTATAATTATTATTGATAAAGTCATGGTTTCTTTAAAAATTAATGTCCAACAGGCAGTACATTGTATATCTGTGTGAGGTGTATATACATATCCTGATAAACCTACACACATTTTGAAGAGATATTTGCTAACATTGGTGTTTTGTACTTGCAGCCCCACCCCACAATTGAAGATGAGTGGGCCTCCAGGCAGGTGAGTACTCACCCTTTACCTGTTTTTACCTGTCATCTGGACCCGTGAAGATCCGGGGTAGAATACGTCTTCAGCAACCCTTACCTGCCGTAAAAGGCAACCATGCTTGTCGTAAGAGGCTACTAACGGATCAGGTTGTCAGGCTCGCTGACGTGGTTGATGCATGTCATCCTATCCCAATTGCATGAATCGATACTCATGATGTCAATCACTGGATCGTCTGGTCCAGACTGGATTATTTACAGACTGTCGTCATATAGCTGGAATATTGCTGAGTGCAGCGTTAAACAACAAACCAACAAAACCTGTCTTCTGACAGCTTACTTACTTGTGTTGATGTAATGAGGGCTGGAGGTGCACGGGGGACCATGTCAGACACCATGTAAAGGCTCTACATTTCGATGTGCATAGTTGCCTCCCTTAGGTGATCCAGGAACCTATGATCATGGGTTTGAATCCCAGATTCACCCCGATTATGTTTCTAGGTTTGTCAGCACCATACACCATACACGGCATGATATCCCTGATTTACTTTTCAAAGCGGTGTTGAACCCAACTAACTCACTGACTGAGTAAGCACTTCAAGCATATCCTATTGGGCAGCCAAGTTACTTGAAAACATGACAGTTACCTGTCTACTGCAACCTAATTACAGGTGGGATAGATCGAGTTACCATGTCAATGTTACCTGTCAGCTGTCACCTTATTAGAAGTGTAATAGATTCACGTAATTATGACATTGTTACCTGCCACCATGTTAAAGGTGTGACATATCCAAGTACTCCTGACATTGTTACCTGCCACCATGTTAAAGGTATGATAAATCCAGGTAATCATGACATTGTTACCTGCCACCATGTTAAAGGTGTGATATATCCAGGTTATCATGACATTGTTACCTGCCACTATGTTAAAGGTGTGACATAATCAGGTAATCATGACATTGTTACCTGCCACCATGTTAAAGGTGTGATATATCCAGGTTATCATGACATTGTTACCTGCCACTATGTTAAAGGTGTGACATAATCAGGTAATCATGACATTGTTACCTGCCACCATGTTAAAGGTGTGATATATCCAGGTTATCATGACATTGTTACCTGCCACCATGTTAAAGGTGTGACATATCCAGGTAATCATGACATTTTTACCTGGCCATCACTTCCTTTTGTGTTGCCCCGAGTGTTTGTATATAACTTCTTTCTACTTGTACCCGTAGTTATTTCATAAGCAACTTGATCACACTTTATTATCTTACATGCAAGAATTTACCCAAGAACCACCTGTCTTGTTGCAGCATCAGCGACGACTATGCCTCCACAAAGCTGGAGACACAGGTGGGTGGCTTTACTTCAACTTACCGTGTAACATGATGAGCTTTCCTAATGGACTAGATCTAGTTTTGGCAAAGAAAAATACATTTATTGTTTCATGTTTCCATTTGTCATTTTTCATTTTCATTTGACTCTATATTGTTGTTGGGGCAGTCGGGTAGCCTCATGGTTAAAGCGTTCGCTCGCCACACCGTAGACCCAGGTTCGAATCTCGACATGGGTACAATGTGTAATATAAAGCTCATTTCTGGTGTCCCCCGCTGTGATATTGCTTGAATATTGCTAAAAGCGGCGTAAAAACAATACTCACTCACCATATTGTTGTTGTTTTTGTTGTTTTTGTTTATTCATAATGAGGCTACCAACCCGTTATACAAGTATACACACACATGTATATTGTATTGAACATGTATACATGTTGTGCGTAATGTATTGTAAGGAAGTGCCCACAACTCAAGGCAATTGCCCCATTCACCGGAGCTGTGATCCTCTGTGTAGCATCCGCAAATTGGGCACCCTTCATTGCGTAACACCAGAGAATGAGCAACAAGTTCTGTACATGAACAAATATCAAATTAATTTTTAATGTTTGTAATACAAGCCTAACTTCTAAAATACCAGGGTGGTCGGGTGGCCTAGTGGTTAAAGCATTCGCTCATCACGCCGAAGACCCGGGTTCGATTCCCGACATGGGTACAATGTGTGAAGCCCATTTCTGGTGTACCCCGCCGTGATATTGCTGGAATATTGTCAAAAGCGGCGTAAAACCATACTCACTCTATCTAAAATACCATACCTTCATAGATTGGATAACACAATGATTAATATAAAAATGACTAAAATTTAGCTCAGTATGGCAATATAACAGATAAAACATCAGAGAATTATCTCAGTTATCCTCAGAAACAGATTCCTTTAGACGTAGAAGGCAAAAGTTCAGGTTACTTAAATAATAAAAATACCACAATGAAATACCTTATTATGGCAATATAAATGATTAAAACATTCACTTTCTGCAACATTTGGCATTTATAGGGTGGCAGTGACTGGAATGTGTTTCTAGACTAACACTTCTTGGTTGGGTGTTGACCAGCACAGTTACACTTGCTGTAACCCTGACCGCAACCAGTACTGTCGCTCCAGGGGATTATGCAGATTAGTTAATCCCCTAAACCAGAGGAGTGAGCAACACTGCGTAAAGATGGTGCTTGGACAGAGCCTATTCTGAGAGATTATGCAAAACGGCTTTTACTTCAGGGGATATGAGCTGGAGAATAGCATTTTAAGTTTTTCCTGGTATGGATGGACACAATAATAGTTTGGTGAAATACTGTCTTAAGTACACATCCTTTGTACACATCATGAAATTCTTGAACCTTGCCTCAGTGGTAGGCAACATCTCATCACAGTTGCATAATAATTCAGCGTATGGACCTAAGGCTCTTTTCATGGCTACGTGGTTATAGAGCAGGTATAATTATAGGAGACACGTGACTTCAAGGTCTGCAATATCAGCATATTGACGTATAGTCATCACCGATTGTGGTAATTATAGTTCTAATATGGTCTGTATTTTGAGAGTTAGATATCCATAGTAGGTCCTACCTGAATATATATGTTAGATATTATCATATTTTAGATATTACCAGTATTGTTAAATAATATTTAGGCATTATCCACATTATTATGTAATATATATATATATATGTGTATTTCTTGTATCTAATGAAAGGTCTTATAGAAGTGAAGAAATACAGTATTTCAGTGTAACAAGAAGGCAGCATTGTTCTTGTGTTGAGGCAGTGAATGGGAGTGTTGGGCTGTTTAAAGAGTCTGTAATCTACTGCCAGCTATTGATTCCAGTGCTGTTGCAACAGCCATTACTTGTAAATCTCTCCCGTTCTTCTTGTGCCTCTCAAAGGCCTGATGACTAAATAGTTTCCTGCCGTATAAAATGTCTGATATGGTTGTGTGAGTGTTTGTGCATGTTAATGTAATCAGCTGCAAGTATTGATCTCGCCACCGTCTAACACACAGATTGTGCCTTCTTTCCTGGAGGGTATTATCCCACTTACTCTGGCAGTTATACCCAGCTCCTATTAATCAAATTTTAAGCCCAAGTTAACCATTTTCTATTGCTATGGCGTTCATCTGAGTTTCAGGTAGCCTTGGGATTCAGGCTGCCCTCCTGGCCCTGAATACTACTAGGGACAATAAGGGCTCTCAGTCTCATACCCGTCCTATTGAGCCCCACCCTTGTGAAGTGTCCTTGATAACAGCTGCGTGAAACGTCCAGCTGAGACCCAGTCTCATACCCACCTATTAAACCACACCCTTGTGAGGTGTTGCTGATAACAACCGAGTGAAATGTCCAGCCTTAGACCCAGTCTCATACCCACCTATTAAACCACACCCTTGTGAGGTGTCACTGATAACAGCTGCGTGAAACGTCCAGCCTTAGACCCAGTCTCATACCCACCTATTAAACCACACCCTTGTGAGGTGTCACTGATAACAGCTGCGTGAAACGTCCAGCCTTAGACCCAGTCTCATACCCACCTATTAAACCACACCCTTGTGAGGTGTCACTGATAACAGCTGTGTGAAACGTCCGGCCTTAGACCCAGTCTCATACCCACCTATTAAATCACACCCTTGTGAGGTGTCGCTGATAACAGCTGCGTCAAACGTCCAGCCTTAGACCCAGTCTCTTACCCACCTATTAAACCCCATCCTTGTGAGGTGTTGCTGATAACAGCTGTATGAAACATCCAGCCTTAGACCCAGTCTCATACCCACCTATTAAACCCCACCCTTGTGAGGTGTCGCTGATAACAGCTGCATAAAATGTCCAGCCTTTGATCCAGTCTCATACCAACCTATTAAATCCCACCCTTATGAGGTGTTGCTGATAACAGCTGTATGAAACATCCAGCCTTAGACCCAGTCTTATACTCACCTATTAAATCCCACCCTTATGAGGTATCGCTGATAACAGCTGCATGATGCTAGGTATATGGTGTGTGCTGTGTGCAAGTATTATGATGCTAGGTATAGGGTGTGTGCTGTATGCAAGTATTATGATGCTAGGTATATGGTGTGTGCTGTATGCAAGTATTATGATGCTAGGTATAGGGTGTGTGCTGTGTGCAAGTATTATGATGCTAGGTATAGGGTGTGTGCTGTATGCAAGTATTATGATGCTAGGTATATGGTGTGTGCTGTGTGCAAGTTTCGTGATGCTAGGTATATGGTGTGTGCTGTATGCAAGTATTATGATGCTAGGTATATGGTGTGTGCTGTGTGCAAGTTTCGTGATGCTAGGTATATGGTGTGTGCTGTGTGCATGTATTATGATGCTAGGTATATGGTGTGTGCTGTGTGCAAGTATTATGATGCTAGGTATATGGTGTGTGCTATGTGCAAGTATTATGATGCTAGGTATATGGTGTGTGCTGTGTGCAAGTATTATGATGCTAGGTATATGGTGTGTGCTATGTGCAAGTATTATGATGCTAGGTATATGGTGTGTGCTGTGTGCAAGTATTATGATACTAGGTATATTGTGTGTGCTGTGTGCAAGTTTCTTGATGCTAGGTATATGGTGTGTGCTGTGTGCATGTATTATGATGCTAGGTATATGGTGTGTGCTGTGTGCTGTGTGCAAGTATTATGATGCTAGGTATATGGTGTGTGCTATGTGCAAGTATTATGATGCTAGGTATATGGTGTGTGCTGTGTGCAAGTATTATGATGCTAGGTATAGGGTGTGTGCTGTATGCAAGTACATGTATTATGATGCTAGGTATATGCTGAGTGCTATGTGCAAGTATCGTGATGCTAGGCATATGGTGTGTGCTGTATGCAAGTACATGTATTATGATGCTAGGTATATGGTGTGTGCTATGTGCAAGTATCGTGATGCTAGGTATATGGTGTGTGTTGTGTGCAAGTATCGTGATGCTAGGTATATGGTGTGTGCTGTGCTGTTTGCAAGTATTATGATTCAAGGTATATGGTGTGTGCTGTGTGCAAGTATCGTAATGCTAGGTATAGGGTGTGTGCTGTATGCAAGTATTATGATGCTAGGTATATGGTGTGTGCTGTGTGCAAGTATTATGATGCTAGGTATATGGTGTGTGCTATGTGCAAGTATTATGATGCTAGGTATAGGGTGTGTGCTGTGTGCAAGTATTATGATGCTAGGTATATGGTGAGTGCTGTGTGCAAGTATCGTGATGCTAGGTATATGGTGTGTGCTGTGTGCAAGTATCGTGATGCTAGGTATATGGTGTGTGCTGTGTGCAAGTATTATGATGCTAGGTATATGGTGTGTGCTGTGTGCAAGTATCATGATGCTAGGTATATGGTGTGTGCTGTGCTGTGTGCAAGTATTATGATGCTAGGTATATGGTGTGTGCTGTGTGCAAGTATTGTGATGCTAGGTATATGGTGTGTGCTGTGTGCAAGTATCGTGATGCTAGGTATAGGGTGTGTGCTGTGTGCAAGTACATGTATTATGATGCTAGGTATATGGTGTGTGCTGTGTGCAAGTATCGTGATGCTAGGTATATGGTGTGTGCTGTGTGCAAGTATCGTGATGCTAGGTATATGGTGTGTGCTGTGTGCAAGTATCGTGATGCTAGGTATAGGGTGTGTGCTGTGTGCAAGTATTATGATGCTAGGTATATGCTGTGTGCAAGTATTATGATGCTAGGTATATGGTGTGTGCTGTGTGCAAGTATTATGATGCTAGGTATATGGTGTGTGCTGTGTGCAAGTATCGTGATGCTAGGTATATGGTGTGTGCTGTGTGCAAGTATTATGATGCTAGGTATATGGTGTGTGCTGTGTGCAAGTATGGTGATGCTAGGTATATGGTGTGTGCTGTGCAAGTATTATGATGCTAGGTATATGGTGTGTGCTGTGTGCAAGTATTATGATGGTAGGTATATGGTGTGTGCCAGTGCAAGTATCGTGATGCTAGGTATATGGTGTGTGCTATATGCAAGTATCTTGATGCTAGGTATATGGTGTGTGCTATGTGCAAGTATTATGATGCTAGGTATATGGTGTGTGCTGTGTGCAAGTATTATGATGCTAGGTATATGGTGTGTGCTATGTGCAAGTATCGTGATGCTAGGTATATGGTGTGTGCTATGTGCAAGTATTATGATGCTAGGTATATGGTGTGTGCTGTGTGCAAGTATTATGATGCTAGGTATATGGTGTGTGCTATGTGCAAGTATTATGATGCTAGGTATATGGTGTGTGCTGTGTGCAAGTATTATGATGCTAGGTATATGGTGTGTGCTGTGTGCAAGTATCGTGATGCTAGGTATATGGTGTGTGCTATGTGCAAGTATTATGATGCTAGGTATATGGTGTGTGCTGTGTGCAAGTATTATGATGCTAGGTGGATGGTATATGATGTGTGCATGTGACTGCCTCTGTCTACACTGATGGGTATGTGCCTGTCAATGCTCTGTTCTTGAAGAAATGTTGTTACGAAACAAGCCTGCCAGAAATAGTTGAATCTGTCACAGTCACTCATATTGCTGTCTGTCCCCCTTGTTCTAAAGAAATAAGGAGATTATTAAAAGATTCTCTGAGGCAATATCTAGCGGTTGCTTGAAGTGGAGGTAGGACTGAGTATAGATTAGCTAGTTATCAGATACGTTTCAGGCCTGATTTTTAGCTGTGGTGCAATGGCTGTAGTAGTATTTGTGTAACAGCTGGTGTGGTGTTGTAGATGTAACATGTAGCAGTCGGCGTAGTTGTGGTAATGTAGCAGTGGGTGTAGTTGCTGTGGTATTGGAGCAGTAGGTGAAGTTGCTGCTTGGAGCAGTGAGTGTTGTTGCTGGTGTGTTGTAGATGTGGTATTGTAGCAGTAGGTGTAGTTGTTGGTGTGGTGTTGTAGATGTGGTTGTTGGAGCAGTAGGTGTATGCCGTAGTAGTACCTATTTCCCCAGTATGAACAAATTATAGCATCAGTCAATATGGCAGTCTCAGAACAAAAAAATCGGACAGGCCTTGAGAAACCCTTAACTGAATTTATCCTGAACTGTTGCAGCGTCAAATCATTGAGAAGAACAACCGGCGGAAGAGGCAGACGCCGGGGATGATGCAGCCTAATGTTGACAGTCGACCATCGTCCGGCAGGAAGAACCGAGAGGAGTCCCGTCCACTAGTTAAAGACTCCACGCCCAAATCAACCACACCCACCAATTTTGGTATGTTGAAGAATGAATGACTACAATTGTCAGAATGTAATTATACCCTGTCAGATGGTGCTGGAACAATACAATAGTGCATCAGCGGATCACGATTTATGATTTCCAATACTAGTACATGTATCAGTCAATGTCACGCACTATAAAATATATCGATTATTATCTGAAATGTTTGCTTTAAAAACTGCCACACTAATTAGAAGTGAAAACTATTTCCATCCATTGTGCTTTAATTGACAGTGGCACCACTCAACTGCATCTCGAATCCTATGAATGCAGTTCTCTCACAAACACGATTAGTTTTATATCATTAGTTCGTTCTAAAGTTTATAAATTGATGGTTAACAGGTACATGCAAGTATATAATGGATCGCACAGTTTGTGTAACGTCCCAGCCCTCACTGTATTCACTGGAGATGGGCTTGTATGACAGAATGTATTTCATACCTCGAGGTGTTTTACTTAGTGCTTTGGTCATGATTCCTAAGTAATACCCTACACGCCCAATGAAGATCGGGGTTAGAATTGTTCTTTGCCAACCCATGCTTGTTGTAATAGGCAACTGACGGGATCAGGTGGTCAGACTTGTTCTAATAGGCAACTGACGGGATCGGGTGGTCAGACTTGTTGTAATAGGCAACTGACGGGATCGGGTGGTCAGACTTGTTGTAATAGACAACTGACGGGATCGGGTGGTCAGACTTGTTGTAATAGGCAACTGACGGGATCGGGTGGTCAGGCTTGTTGTAATAGACAACTGACGGGATCGGGTGGTCAGACTTGTTGTAATAGGCAACTGACGGGATCGGGGGGTCAGGCTTGTTGTAATAGACAACTGACGGGATCGGGTGGTCAGACTTGTTGTAATAGACAACTGACAGGATCAGGTGGTCAGACTTGTTGTAATAGACAACTGACGGGATCGGGTGGTCAGACTTGTTGTAATAGGCAACTGACTGGATCGGGTGGTCAGATTTGTTGTAATAGGCAACTGACTGGATCGGGTGGTCAGACTTGTTGTAATAGACAACTGACGGGATCGGGTGGTCAGATTTGTTGTAATAGGCAACTGACTGGATCGGGTGGTCAGGCTTGTTGACTTGGCTGATGCATGTCATCGTGTCCCAAATGCATACATCAATGCTCGTAATGTCAAACACTGGATTTTCTGGTCCAGACTCTATCTACAGCTGACTCTATCATATAGCTGGAATATTGCTGAGTGTGATGTTATACAAGCAGTACAAAAAATACCCCACATCTTAACTTTCTGTGATGTTCCCAACTTCATTCTAGGTGAGGCATTGCGTCATTCTCGCACAATTCAGTTTTAAATATCATACTTTAGAATTGCTAATTATTGTATTGGCCTTAAGTCAGTCCCTGCAAATTCTGTAAGGGTCCATTTTTGTACAAAGAGTTCCATACTGTTCCTGCTTTGAAGAAGTGCCCGAAAAGGTGCAAAGTTTCTTAACAGTGATCACTTTTGTGTTTATATGCAGTACGTTCTCGAAGAGATGTCAATATTTTGTACTCTGCACATACCAAAGCAATGTGTCAGGTGGAATGACTGAGAAATAGCAATGAGTGTATGTTATAGTGCGTTTGAGATCAGCAACACGCGGATGTTCAACTGTGTGAAGCAGTTGTAATATGTCCCAGGTTGTGCAATCATGATTTCAAGTGAGATCACTGTTTGACTGATCCTGGAAGGGTTATCTCCCCTCACTATTATCCTGTAAGGTTGGTTGGTTGGTTGGTTGTTTAACGCCGCACTCAGCAATATTCCAGCTATATGACGGCAGTCTGTAAATAATCGAGTCTGGACTAGACCATCCATTGATTGACATCATGAACATCGATCCACGCAATTGGGATCGATGACAGGCATCAACCAACTCAGTGAGCCTGACCACCCGATCCCGTTAGTCGCCTTTTACGACAAGCATAGTCGCCTTTTACAGCAAGCATGGGTTGCTGAAGACCTATTCTACCCTGGATCTTCACGGGTCTCCTGTGAGGTACTTAAAGGGCAGCTGGCATCACTACGAGATATTTACATACATGATCAATACAAGATTGGCATGCATCACTGTACTTTCTCTTGCAGCATATGACGGCCCGGGAGGCTACGACCTGGGCAGCCCTGATACCCTCAACTCAGGGACATCGACCACGATACAAGTGTTGGATGTCACGTCCTCTGTGTCGAAGGATTACAACAGTGACACTGACAGCGAGGATATCCCCACGATAGGAACAGGTAGGTCACAGTTGCCAAGCCTGCAGGAAGATGTTATCATCATTACATCTCCATGGTCAGGAAGCACTTGCACAAATCGTCACACTTTCGTTTGTCAGTCATTTTTATGAGTTATCATAAATCCATGTGGATTATCAGGGTTCGAAATTATTTTATTTTATGCACACTTCTGCAAAAATGGTTGCAAATCTGCCATCTATCTGGTGATAAGAGAGGCAGAAATTTACAACTCTCATCAATATAGATCTTAGAGATCGATAATCTTTAGCTAAATATTGATCAATTATCAATAAATATCAGAGAAGTAACATTGAGCAAATGAAAAAACTCAGAGAAAACATAACATATTTCACATCACTGTGGAGTGGCAACACATGTATATATGGCTTATTTTGTGGTCATCTAAGATCAGTTGTTTTCCTTCTTCTGCAATGGACAAAAACAAGTCTGCTTCAGTAAATTAAAGCTTAATTTCATCACAATAGTTTATGCAAGATATTAGCGATGACACAATTTTCAAATCGATAATCGTTACTATTTCGTCCCATCGACAATAATTCCAATTATCGATCTTTATAGCCAGCCCAAACTCTCAGACGAGTTCACTTCTGTTAATTTCGAACCCTGATTATTGCCATTTTATTTGATATTTTGGCTGTTTATCGTTATACTGTGCCCAGCATGTAAATGTTGATCCCGCCAGTGTTGTTAATGTCATACAGAGATCATCCTTCCTTCAGTCAGTTGTTTCAAGCGTGTGGTCAGTTGTGTCCACATGCTGTTGGTGTGTGTACCTGTTGTGTTTCCATATTGTACGCACAGCAATGTCTGTTGCTTTCATGCATTGTCTTTATTGATTTGTGTTCATTTTCAAGAAAACACCCAACCCAAAAAGAAGGGCAAGAAAAAAAACAAAAGGGCTGCAGGTAACTATGGTTGTGTGGTGTTGAACTACCCTGACTAACACCTGTTTCTGAGACCACCAGATACTAACACTATACCCTCTATGTAGATAGATTGTACCTTCACTAGAGATACATATAGTGTACCATGTACCTTCAATAGAGATATGGGGCACGGCTGTCTCAGTCGTCTAAGGTGCCGCGATTCGCTGTGCAGAGTTGCATCCCTTGGGCACGCCAGAAACCTATGATTGTGGGTTTGAATCCAGGTTCACCCCGATTGTGTTTCTTGGTATGTCAGCACCATACCTGTGTGTGGGCTTCACTGAAGTGGTAAACGTCTGAGACCTGCATCATTTCGGGCTTTCCTCCCACGTTAAGCTGACATGCCGCGATATAACTGGAATACTGTTAAAAGCGGCGTTAAACCCAACTCACTCACTCACTCAATAGAGATACATACTATGTAACATGTACTATGAGCATGTCATACCGCTCTGTGATACATAAGATATGATATATTTGGATAGAGAAAAAAGCCAAATTTCAAATTCCCTGTTGTCTCTAATACTTGAAATACACTTTTATAGTCCATTCATTGTGTGTTTTCAACCAAAAATATATTGCCACACACATTTTCAATATTATAGTAAACTCAAGTCTGCATTTTGTAACTAATAACTACATGGTATTTTAGAAAGCCACCCGATGAATGAACAAGAAGTGCTTTCTGTATATATTATCTTCCATGGTGATGCAGCCATTATAGGGATTATTTCAATCAGAGGTTGTAATTGTGATTTGATACCTCTGACTGACCGATCAAATAATTTCCAAATTCCTTATAGAATGTATGGTGAACTGTCTGTATGATAGGTGGAGTGTATACCCTTAACATTGATACACTGATTGTGCCATGTTCCTTCAATACTGATACATGAATTGTACCATGTATCTTCCTTAGACGTATATAGATTTTACAATACTGATCGTATGATGGGTGTGTATTATGTCATTCTATTGTCATGTACTTGAGTTGTCCCAAGTAACCGGTCCCATGTCGAAGATATTCTTGGAGTAGAAACTTCATTTATTTAACGGGGGCACGGGTGGCCCAGTCTTCTAAGGCGCCGTGATTGGCTGTGCAGAGTTGTGTCCCTTGGGCACGCCAGAAACCTATGATTGTGGGTTCGAATCCCAGTTCGCCCCGATTATGTTTCTAGGTTTGTCAGCAGCATACCCGTGCTCGTGTGTTTCAACGAAGTGGTAAACGTCTGAGACCTGCATTACTTCGGGCTTTCCTCCCACATTAAGCTGACACGCCGCGATATAACTGTAATACTGTTAAAAGAGGCGTTAAACCCAACTCACTCACTCACTCATTTATTTAACATTCATGTTATTGTTAATCATGTTAATCGGACAAGTCATTAGAAAATTTGTTATTTTTCCTGCTTGGGTACTACACCTTGACTCCAACTCTGTTGGCAGGAGCATCTGTATGTCTGCTTCATCTGCTCCTGCCCTGGCACTCCCCCTCCTCTCCCCCTCCTCTCCCCCTCCTCTCCCCCTCCTCTCCCCCTCCTTGTGTTAGCCTGCCACCTTCATGTTGTGTCACAACCTCACTGCTTCTGCACATTCACAGCTTTACTGTCTCCTCCTGTGAGATGACTGCAGTTGCTGCCTACAACACATCCATGGGTCTCACTCAGGCCCATACAGTATGGCTGATGTGATGTCATGGGTCTCACTGAGACTCATACAGTATGGCTGATGTAATGGCATGGGTCTTGCTGAGACTCGAGCAGTATGGCTGATGTAATGTCATGGGTCTCACTGACATTCGTACAGTATGGCTGATGTAATGTCATGGGTCTCACTGACACCCGTACGGTATGGCTGATGTAATGTCATGGGTCTCACTGAGACTCGAGCAGTATGGCTGATGTAATGTCATGGGTCTCACTCAGACCCGTACAGTATGGCTGATATAATGTCATGGGTCTCACTCAGACCCGTACAGTATGGCTGATGTAATGTCATGGGTCTCACTGAGACTCGAGCGGTATGGCTGATGTAATGTCATGGGTCTCACTCAGACCCGTACAGTATGGCTGATGTAATGTCATGGGTCTCACTGAGACTCGAGCAGTATGGCTGATGTAATGTCATGGGTCTCACTCAGACCCGTACAGTATGGCTGATGTAATGTCATGGGTCTAACTCAGACCCATACAGTATGGCTGATGTAATGTCATGGGTCTTACTCAGACCCGTACAGTATGGCTGATGTAATGTCATGGGTCTAACTCAGACCCGTACAGTATGACTGATGTAATGTCATGGGTCTCACTGAGAGTCGTGAAGTATGGCTGATGTAACGTCATGGGTCTCAGTGAGACTCGTACAGTATGGCTGATGTAATGTCATGGGTCTCACTGAGACCCATACAGTATGGCTGATTAATGTCATGAGTCTCACTGAGACCCATACAGTATGGCTGATGTAATGTCATGGGTCTCACTGAGACCCCTACAGTATGGCTGATGTAATGTCATGGGTCTCATTGAGACTCGTACAGTATGGCTGATGTAATGTCGTGGGTCTCACTCAGACTCGTACAGTATGGCTGATGTAATGTCATGGGTCTCACTGAGACTCGTACAGTATGGCTGATGTAATGTCATGGGTCTCGCTGAGAGTCGTACAGTATGGCTGATGTAATGTCGTGGGTCTCACTCAGACTCGTACAGTATGGCTGATGTAATGTCATGGGTCTCACTGAGACTCGTACAGTATGGCTGATGTAATGTCATGGGTCTCGCTGAGAGTCGTGAAGTATGGCTGATGTAATGTCAAGGGTCTCACTCAGACCCATACAGTATGGCTGATGTAATGTCATGTTAGGCCAGACTATTTTTACAGCCTAAGGCAACACTTTTTTTAAGGATGGCAACATAACAATATTCATGTCATGGGTGGAAATGCATGAAAGACACTGCTATTTTGGCAGCATGGGCAACGTTTAACTCTTTCAACACCAGCCAACCAGAAGATTACTGCTGTGACACCAAGTTCCCAGAGACTGTTGTGTGATAGATGAAACCAACATTTATCAAGGAATTATCTGCTGAAATTAACATCTTTGCTACTACATGTTTGGCCATACACTATTTGAAAGGTCTAATTAATCCTATTGTTTATAAATATGAAAGTTATGTGTATTTCATTATTTAAATAATTCATGAACAACTAAATAAAGTTCGTTTTAAATAAATAATAATGTAAGCTAAAACATTCATAACGTCCAAATTAAGCGCAAATCTAACGATTTTTTCGGCAAATATAAGAATTCATAAAATCTACTTACCCATTTCTTTTTAATTTTCATTTGTTTACGTTGTTGGAAACTTATTTTAAAAAGAATTACAAATAATATCCGCTCACTAACATGAGGAAATACCTCGGTTTTCAAAGCTTCGTATGATTAACACATACGTCCTGCCATGTCAGTATACATTAAAAAAACTTATATTGTTTCACCGACAAAATCTGCTACAAGGTCCGTGATTGGTCAAATTTAAGCACGTGACCTAAGGCAGCTAATCAAATTACAGCAACGATAATTTTCAGATTTTGGCGAAAGGTTTGGGTTAAATCATGTTATTCTGAACGTTTTAGCATGAAATCGCGATCTATATTAAAAATATGGAACTTTATGGATGCATAGAGCTAGGTTTCGAGCTGTGACAAAGATTTCTTATGCATATATTTTGGCATTAAGACATCGTGTCCGAGCCGAGAAATCGAGGCGACGAAAGCCGAGATGTCATTTGACTTACGATATGCGATCACATGAAAAGTTGGAAATAATAACTAAGATGTCAGTTTGGCAACTTTTATAGATATATTTTTGAATGAAACGTCTTTATTTTGCTATTTGACATGTTCGATGAGGACCCGTTGTCGAAGTGTGTCAGAGAATTTTATTTTCAATAACATTGCGGGAAATAGTGTCAAGTGAATATATTTTTGATCTATAGATAAAAAAATGATAAAATCAAATGGAATACGTATTTCAGACATAGTGAAATGTGATAGATTTAATAAATGAATGATATGACAAGTAGGTTAATTGTAATTATAAACTATTTTGACGTGGCTTGGACGGTCTACCGTGCGGTGTGACTTGTGGCTTTGAACGGCCAACAGTGTTGAATTAGTTAAACTGGTCACCACTGCGCTTTGCGTTGACAAGCTTTGATGGTATTAGAGAAGGATCCCAGCAAGAAATATCAGAGTGACTTCCCTTTGCTTTACGCTCGAAGAGGAAATGAAATCTTTTTTTTGTTTGAACTTTTTGTCGAAAAGATCGGCGGTAATAAAAAAAAGGGTAATTTTCATTTTTATTTTTTTTTAACATTTGGACTTTGAAAGAGCGGCGCATCCGTAAACCAAGAAATAAAAAAAATGTCGCCTAATTTACAAATCTTGCAACCACAAAAAATTGAAATGTGAAAAAGAAACAATGAAAGGCAATGGGTTTTTTATTTCACCAACCACAAATAAATAACATAACAGTTTTAATGCTTTCACTTCAAATATTGTATTGTATCTCATTGTGGCAGATCTACACAGAATATGAAGTTGGATGAGTAGCAGACCGTGGTCCAATATGCAAACAGTTCTAAGCCCTCTACTCTCATAACATATCTAAACAGAGAAACCTACAAATTGTCAAACAAATAGCTTTGGTTAGATCTACTGAAGCTAGAGATTGTGGAGAATTGTCATTATTCGTATTGGGTGCTTTGTTTTTAGGGTGTCATCAATGTAGAAATTGTTGGCTCCCAGCGAATAAGAAGTCTTTGTGCTTCACTGTCTGTTTCCACCAGTGCCGTGTGACACTCTAGTGGAATGATACTCCTGTCTGTGTGTTATTTTGTAGCTCGTATTCGTAAGCATGAGGACTGGACAGAGGGGTCACTAGAGAGTGACCATCTGCAGATGAACACTGAGGAAGACTACTCAGGGATAGACTTCTCTGCTAGTGACAGTAAACATCCTAGCTGTCTGTCTCAACTGTGTGTGTAGCGTGTTGGCAGTAGATGCTAGATAGACGTAGAACAGGGTGGACAGAGGGGTCACTACAGAGTGACCATCTGCAGTTGAACACTGAGGAAGACTACTCAGGGATAGACTTCTCTGCTAGTGACAGTAAACATCCTAGCTTTCTGTCTCAACTGTGTGTGTAGCGTGTTGGCAGTAGATGCTAGATAGACGTAGAACAGGGTGGACAGAGGGGTCACTACAGAGTGACCATCTGCAGTTGAACACTGAGGAAGACTACTCAGGGATAGACTTCTCTGCTAGTGACAGTAAACATCCTAGCTTTCTGTCTCAACTGTGTGTGTAGCGTGTTGGCAGTAGATGCTAGATAGACGTAGAACAGGGTGGGCAGAGGGATCACTAGAGAGTGACCATCTGCAGATGAACACTGAGGAAGACTACTCAGGGATAGGCTTCTCTGCTAGTGACAGTAAACATCCTAGCTGTCTGTCTCAACTGTGTGTGTAGCGTGTTGGCAGTAGATGCTAGATAGACGTAGAACAGGGTGGACAGAGGGGTCACTAGAGAGTGACCATCTGCAGATGAACACTGAGGAAGACTACTCAGGGATAGACTTCTCTGCTAGTGACCGTAAACATCCTAGCTGTCTGTCTCAACTGTGTATGTAGTGTGTTGGCAGTAGATGCTAGATAGACATAGAACAGGGTGGACAGAGGGTCATGTCTGTTGGAAGGTGTGTGATACAGGACATTTCACATGCTATAACTGACCATGGAACATCCATGTCCCCATGGTCGGATGAACATGCAGCGACCTTAACGCTACGATTGTCGTAAGCCTATGTTAAGGTATTGGAATTATGATTGTATAAGCACGACGATCGCGTTGTGGAACAGGATCAGGATCTTTATGGAAAGTTTCCAAACATTAGAATTACATTAGGAGGCTATTACCAGCACTTCATATAAACTTCTCATTTCTTTGGAAAGGATTTATGAGTAGTATAGTGTGAAGATGTTTATATAAATCAGAGGTATGATCAAGGCAGTTTACTATGTTGATAAAGTAAGATCTGCCTATATGTGGCTAGTAAGGTGGGAGCACCACGAACATGGGGTAATCTGGATCAAAGACCTTAGCACTAAGAGTTTTGTAATTGTAGGTCTGTGTTAAAGTTGGGTATCGACAATGGTCTTAGCGCTATGGTGGCTTTGTGCAAGTGGGTCATAGAGTTACAAGAAGTAGGAGAGGGGCTAGTGTGTTACAACTGATGAGGTGTTGCGTGCCATGTGCGTGACTCTCTGTTGATGCTAGAATGTGCCATATGTAATCATCATTTGAAGCTATATTATGTCATGGATAACTCTGCTGACGTTAGACTGTTGCATGGGTTCTGTGGGTAACTCCCTGCTGAAGTTCGACAGTGCCATGGTTTTTTTTCTGCTGTGACATGATCTGTTGAAGCTGTCTGTGTCTTTCAGAGATTTCTGATGTGATGTGTGTCTGTGTCTTTGTCTTTGTTCTAGACGCTTTGTTAATCCAAGCTGGTATTCTGACAGAGGGCTGGACTAAAAATCCCCAATCGTCAACTTCAGATGTGGAACTACCCAGTAACGTGACTTTGTCGCTGGCAATATGATACTAACAGACTTACATCTTTGAATGTATTGTTTTATGTTCTAAGTAACCATGTTTTGCTGTGAAAGAAGTAACATTGTGTCTATATCAAGTGTATGAGCACACATGATAAGGTCATCCATGTGTGTGGTTTCTACTCTCCATCATCCATCATCCATCTCATCCATCTCATCCAATTACCTATCAGTTCCCAAATCTTTCTACCACCAAGCAAACACTATGGTTGGGTTGATAGGTCCTCCTCAACCCAGTGATGATCTTTCCAAGGAACCTGTGAAGGTCGGGATTAGAATAGGTTTTCAGCAACCCATCCTTCTTGTAAAAGGCGACTGCAGATATGGATGGTCAGGCTCGCTGTCTTGGTTGATGCATAACATCGTATCCCAATTACCTAGATTGATGCTCGTGATGACAGTCACTGGATTTTCTGGTTCAGACTGGATTATTTACAGACTGCCATCATATAGCTGGAATATTGCTGAGTGCGGCATCAAAAAGAAAACAAACATAATACCCTACACCTTTACTTATGGAATGTTCCAAACTTCATTCTAGGTGTGGTATTGTGTCATTCCCGCACACTTAAGTTTCAAATAGCACACTTTAGAACAAAGAAAGAAACTAACAACCTGTGAGGATATGCCAGGGATAGCTCAGACATAAGTAGACTTATGCTTCTCATGTTTAGCAGTAGATATTGGGAGGCCAAGGTCCATGTTAAATGAGGTGATACTAAGACAAGGTTAAGAATGCTAGTTTCATGAGCTGTTTAGATCAAATAATAGACTCCGATTGCCATGCTGTTTTCAGCATTGTTATTCTCTCCTCCTAAGTCCTTGCTAATGACGCAAGATAAATAAGACTGCCAAAATGTTAGAAGTCAAAATTATTCAACCCGTTTATGTGACTGGAGGGAAAATTCAGAGAATTCTTGAAGGAATCCAGAGTAGTAGCAGCAGTAAGCTGTAGAATAAACAGACACGATTACTTACAGACCATTGTCATTTATCTGGTCTTCTGATTGGCTTGGATGTGGGCTTTGGGTTACAAGATATATTCAATCAAAATGTGCTGGTAGTTAACACTGGGATTGAGTGCAGAAAGGATTATTTGGACATGTAATACTTAAGATCTTCCAGCCAGTATGCAGCGATGGCATCCTTAAACACTATCATTGGTTAAAACATATATATATATATTATACATATACAGTTAATATTATTTTTAAAAAAAATTATTTTCTCTTTCCTAATGATGAACATATGGTGCGTTTTATTAAGTTGGATGATGAAAAAACATTATCAAAAGGACCATTACTTAAAAAAAATAGTTAACTGAATTGGACCTACAATATGTTCAGGGGGCGGTCGGGTAGCCTAGTGGTTAAAGCGTTCGCACACCACGCCGAAGACCCGGGTTCGATTCCCGACATGGGTAAAATGTGTGAAGCCCATTTCTGGTATCCTCCGCTGTGATAATGCTGGAATATTGCTAAAAGCAGCGTAAAACCATCCTCACTCACAACATGTTTAGAGTTAGCAGACAGGGATTGGTAATGAATCGTATGTCACTCCTTGACCATTAGTGATCAATCACCTGTCATGCCTTGGCTAACACAGTCGCTATGTCATCACAGTGGTTAAGATTTTAACTCACTCACTCACTCACTCACTTTGCCATCAGGGAAAGTGAGCTACAGTACCTTACATTGGTCTTCCTTGTGTTATGTGTTGGTTTTGGGGTATACCATTACACTAATATAGTGTTTTTGTACACTTTTTTCATTCTTAAACCTATAGCCTTTCCCATATTCAGACGCATTAAATAAGCTGTTTGTTTGCTTCAATTTTCTGCGCGACCTAACACCAGTTTCTGATCAGCTTAAGATTATTGCTCACACACACTGCACCAAGGTTAAGCCAGCTCAAACTAATCTGCTGACTCGTGACGTTTCTGTTCAGATGAAAACAGCGGCAGTGTAAGACTGACTCAACGCGAGCTGTCAGATGCTGTGCTGAAGACAGTATCGGGTATTACAGTCAACCGAGGTCATTACCTTATAGCACAGTAGTATCCAAACCAGTACTGATAGTAGTTCAGTAATAGGTGTATCAAAGTTATATAGAGATGTACCATACCCAGAGTGGATTCCAACCAATGTTAGTGGTCACCATTTCCCATGAAAGTGATGTACTTAGTATCACACAACCAGGAACAGGGGACTTCTAATGTTATGAAATCAGTGTTCCCGTTTACTGGTAATTACCAGATTTTACCGGTAAAATTAGGCTCGAACCAGTAATTCATGTGACTGCCAGTCCCTGTGGACTGGCAAATAAGGTACCTTATAAATCTTTGTTGTTGAACAAAACATTGGCGATCAGATAAGTATATTTTTTTAACAAAGTCAGCTTGTCTGTTACCATCAGGGTTTCCTGTTGTCTATTTTTTGTGCAAGGAAATAACATTTCCGTTTGCTTTGAGGTTAAATATATATTTGTAGTGAATTAGTCTTGAAATACTAAAAAAAACCTGAAAAAATAGTGACTGAACTTTGTGTGAATGACGTGTAGATCTAACTAAGTTACTTCAGAGATGATGTCATTGCATTTATTTGTTGAAAGTTGGGACTGGCAAAAATTAGAGGGGACTGGTAATTTTTAGAGTTGCCAGTCCACCAGGACCGGCAGTTTCCAAACCCAACGGGGACACTGGAAATGGAGGTGTTTCACCATGTAAGGTAGACCTGAAGAGTCTGAGATGCTGCAGCGTGTGAAGGATGAGCGGCCATGATGTCTGTGTGTCTTGTGTTGCTAATGTTGGGAGTGGCTTGCTTGTTGCTTCAGATTTTCCTTGCTGAAACTGTGTGCTAAACTCTAAGCTTAAATCAAATCTGTCTAAATCAAAGGTATCAAATGTACTTTGAAAATCATGAAGAATGATTTCTTGGATAATATTATATCATAAGTAAGAACATGTTTCTTGCAAGTTTGCTGTTATACTCATTGCTGTTTGACCTGGACCTAAATGGGATATTTTGCTTTACAGATAGTGATGCTGTCACACCGATCAGGTCACAGCGAGCTGCTCACAAGACTTCATCAGCAGGGACGTTATCCACAATCATCACAGACCAGGAGGATGATGATGTGGACACTGAGAGTATGCCCATAGCCCCCCAGCCTCCCAGGTCTCCCAACCCTCGAGCCATGAACCAGAAAGATGCACCATCCTCATTCACAACAGAGAACTCATCACAGTTCAATCAGGTACTGACTCAACCACCTCTCACCACCAACACTATACACACTATCACCCAGCACACTCACACGATCAACCAACACATACACGATCACCCAGTACACACAAACGATCACACAGCACAGGCACACGATCACCCAGCACACACACACGATCACCCAGCACACTAACACGATCACCCAGCACACTAACACGATCACCCAACACATACACGATCACCCAACATACACACACGATCACCCAACATACACACACGATCACCCAGCACACGCACACGATCACCCAGCACACGCACACGATCACCCAACACACACACACGATCACCCAGCACATACACGATCACCCAGCCCACATACACGATCACCCAGCACACGCACACGCTTAACCAACACATACACGATCACCAAGCACATACACGATCACCCAGCACACGCACACAATCACCCAGCACACGCACACGATCACCCAACACACACACACGATCACCCAGCACATACACGATCACCCAGCCCACATACACAATCACCCAGCACATGCACACGATCAACCAACACATACACGATCACCCAGTACACACACACGATCAACCAACACATACATGATCAACCAACACATACACACGATCAACCAACATATACACTATCACCCAGCACACGCACACGATCACCCAGCACATGCACACGATCAAACAACACATACACGATCACCCAACATACACACGCAATCATCCAACACATACACGATCACCCAACACATACACGATCACCCAGCACATGCACACGATTAACCAACACATACACGATCACCCAACACATACACGATCACCCAGCACACGCACACGATCAAACAACACATACACGATCACCCAACATACACACACAATCACCCAGCACACGCACACAATCAACCAACACGCAGAGACCAACGGAGACCAGACCCTCACGATTTGCACACAGTTTATACAATGTCTGGCCTTGAAATATGACATAAAGAGTGCCAGATCTTACGATATCTCCCAATCAATCAACAACAAAAATCAAGTTATTGTGCGTGCAGATCTACATGGTAAATTACCTTTTTGTAGTAGTCCTACATGTTGGATTCAAAACATTAGCAGTTTTCTTACATTTCTACAAACTATGTCTGTAAGAGGAAGTAGCCATATTTGTTGCTATGGTTTCCAGCTTTGATAAATTAAGAAGTTGGAATTGTTAGCAGAACAGCATTATTCTTTCATACAGATTAGAAATGTTTGTTTGAGCTAGTTTGATTAATGTTATCTAGAACTGCACTAAATTAATCTCTTTTGAATTACTAATAGCAAATTAGGGCAACAAGAATCAATTTTCGGTAAAAAAAAGTACCAAAGAATTTTTTTTTCATTTTCATTGCATGGCCACAATTTAGTATGTCCCCAGTTACTTGATGTATGAGATGTAGCAAGCTAAAAATAAAGGTTCAGTTGCTGCTGACATTTTCAGTTTTTGCATTGCAAAGTGGATCCCTAAGTTGTAATTGCTTTTGGCCTTTTTTTTAAGCAAAAGTCTTATTTTTGAACAGAAGATTTATAGCCACACTGCTAGTTAGGTTCCTGATAGATTCATGGCATCAGTAACAGTTAATGTAGTGGTTCTTTTGCTGTAGTGGTTCTTTTGCTGACATACATGTTCTGATTTCTCAAATCATATGCATCTTGAATCTTCCCCCCAATTTTTAATCCTCCCCCACGTTGACCACATTTATCGACCGCCTCCGTTGTCTAGTGGTAGAGCGTCTGCCCGGAGAGCGGAAGGTCCGGGGTTCTACCCCCGGCCGCGTCATACCAAAAGAGGTTAAAAGATGGTACTTGTTGTTACCCTGTCTGGCGCTCGGCATTAATTGGCTAAAACAAGGACTGGTAGGCTCTGAGTTAGTATACTGTGTCTGAGTGGGGTATTCATGTAAAACTGCGGCATGGTATCTCAGTGAGCTAGCACTATAAATCGGCATCAGTCCGGACTAGTACAAGCAGCCACACACACACACACACACACACACACACACACACACACACACACACACACACACGTACATGCACGTCACTATATAAGTGCAATAATCTTGGACGCTAAGGTTAAACCCCATTTCACCTCACCTCACCCAAAGAACCTTTTTTGGTAGGCAGGTTTGACAGATACACACATGCACACACATACGCACACACATACGCACACACATATGCACACACTTGTGATTTTCATCCCTGTGGGTGTTCCTTCCAGATTAAGCTGTGTTGAACCCAACTCACCCCTGTTTACTGATGGTAATATCATTCCATTACACCATTCCCCCTATCTTCCTTCTAATCTACAAGGAGCACAGCCTTCCTGTGATGTGTTTTTCTTAACCTGTGCTTATCTCTGTGAGCAGGAAGGCAACAATGCTGATGGACCTGCCATGGGTGCTGTTGGTCCTCGTGTGTACACCCCCGACCCCGGTGAGGATCTGGATGACTTTGTTTTGCGCCCAGCGCCCCAGGGGGTAACCGTCAAGTGTCGTATCACCAGGGACAAGAAGGGTGTGGACCGTGGTATTTTCCCCACCTACTTCCTTCACATGGAGAAGGATGATGGCAAGAAGGTGAGAATAGCCATGTTATGCCTTCTGCTCATGTAGACTGTCAGAACTCAGGTCAAGAAAATGATCTGCATGATAGTATTCTTTCATACAATACTTTCTTCAGGCTGAAAAAAATAAAATAATTGGTTCTGGAGCAATGAATTTTTAAAATATAGTGCGGGCAGGCAGTGATTTTTTACATTATTTTTTTTACTTGTTCAAACTAATATGTAACCAAATAAACAGTTGTGTACCATCAACATGGGAAAGGGCATCTCCACATTAACAAGCATACAAACTCCTATTGCCGCCATGACCATAACACGAGATCCACGATAAAGCAGTGCGCATGTAAGGGAAGTAACTTTGTGCTATATTGGATCGCATTGTTTTAAAGAATTAGGATTTATTTTTTAAAAATTTAAATGGAATTAAAAACGAAACGTGCACCAGAGTTTCTGATGATGTGATGGTGCCTTTGCACCAAGACTATTATTTTTTTCAGCCTCAGATATAATAGTTTATTGATTCGAGACTAGAGTCTCACAGGTATACAGTTAATCAAAATCTCAAACTACGGTCTTGATATTAGATTGAATAGAGATATCAGTCAGTGAAAAGACCGGTAGCCTTTAGTCCACATTTGCCCTGAAGGTTTCGTTGAAGTTGTTGCTTTGTGTGTCTGCAGACATTCCTGTTAGCTGGAAGAAAACGGAAGAAGAGTGCGACCTCAAACTATCTGATCTCAACTGACCCCACCGACCTGTCCCGTACAGGAGAGTCCTTTATTGGCAAACTAAGGTACGTTTGACTCTGTGAGAATCACCATCATTGATCCTGTCAGTCAGTACACTTCATGTCATCGTATCCCAAATGTGTAGATCGATGCACATGATGTCAATGGTTGGATTGTCTGGTCCAGACTCAATTATTTACAGACCGCTGTCATATAGCTGGAATATTGCTGAGTGCGGTGCTAAACAAGAAACAAACAAAACAGTATACTTCATCTGAGTTTGAATAAGCAGTTGAGATGAAAATACGTTATACAGACTCTGATCAAGCAATCGTTTTTGTGGTCATGATTGGTATGGCAAATGGCTGGGCACAGGGTCCCTGGTCATGGAACTGTTTGTTTGTTTGTTGTTTAACGCCACACTCAGCAATATTCCAGCTATATGACGGTGGTCTGTAACATAATTGAGTCTGGACCAGACAATCCAGTGATTGACATCATGAGCATCGATCCACGCAATTGGGATCGATGACATGTATCAACCAAGTCAGCTAGCCTGACCACCCAATCCCGTTAGTCGCCTTTTACGACAAGCATAGTCGCCTTTTACAGCAAGTATGAGTTGGTTATGACCTATTCTACCCCGGAATCTTCACGGGTCGGTCATGGAACTGAGTCCCATATTACCCTGAGTATTGTTCATAATCTGCCAACACTCTGGTATACATCAACAAGCTGCATCCCCTGTGGTTAACATGCCTGTCAATGTTCACAGCAGCCTTATTATACTACACTGATTGGGGATCATCAGTAATTTTTGGCATTATAAATTGTAGCAGGATCACGAGGGGTACATGGGGCTTTATGCGTCCCGTGTTAGGTTTTATACCAGGAGCCGGAGGTAAGATAAATTTGTTGTAGTAGGATCACGAGGGGTACATGGGGCTTTATGCGTCCCGTGTTAGGTTTTATACCAGGAGCCGGAGGTAAGATAAATTTGTTGTAGTAGGATCACGAGGGGTACATGGGGATTTATGCATCCCGCGTTAGGTTTTATACCAGGAGCCGGAGGTAAGATAAATTTGTTGTAGTAGGATCACGAGGGGTACATGGGGCTTTATGCGTCCCGCGTTAGGTTTTATACCAGGAGCCGGAGGTAAGATAAATTTGTTGTAGTAGGATCACGAGGGGTACATAAGGCTTTATGCGTCCCGCGTTAGGTTAAGACATGTTTTAATCTGCTGAGGTGAACTTGTCACCTGTCTTTCATTGACTTGAAAAAAGCATGCAGCTTTTTGCTTTTAAGGAATTTTTTCGCCCACTGAGAAATCCATGTGCAGCCTGTTTTCTTTGTGGTGGGGTATAAGAGATTTATGCTCCCACTGAGAAATCCAAGTGCAGCCTGTTTTCTTTATGGTGGGGTATAAGAGATTTATGCTCCCACTGAGAAATCCATGTGCAGCCTGTTTTCTTTGTGGTGGGGTATAAGAGATTTATGCTCCCACTGAGAAATCCAAGTGCAGCCTGTTTTCTTTGTGGTGGGGTATAAGAGATTTATGCTCCCACTGAGAAATCCATGTGCAGCCTGTTTTCTTTGTGGTGGGTTATAAGAGATTTATGCTCCCACTGAGAAATCCAAGTGCAGCCTGTTTTCTTTGTGGTGGGGTATAAGAGATTTATGCTCCCACTGAGAAATCCATGTGCAGCCTGTTTTCTTTGTGGTGGGTTATAAGAGATTTATGCTCCCACTGAGAAATCCAAGTGCAGCCTGTTTTCTTCGTGGTGGGTTATAAGAGATTTATGCTCCCACTGAGAAATCCAAGTGCAGCCTATTTCTTCATGGTGGGGTATAAGGAATCTATTCTCCCTCTCAGAAATTTATTTCCCTTGCAGGCGGGATACCTCGTATTTTATCATTATCACGTGAACCAATCAGGTCTCGACATTCTGACATCGATATATGATAAATGTTTTTGTAGGGAATAGCCCCAATTCTAACCATGATCCCTAACTTACTTTGTTTAGTGTATTTAAGAGGCAGATAATCCAATTCACTCTCACTGACACTTAAATTTCCATTCCAGATCTAATCTGCTAGGGACACAGTTCACGCTGTTTGATAATGGTGACAACCCCAAGAAAGCTGGGGACGGCGCAAGACGGGAAATGGTTGCTGTTGTCTATGTGAGTAGTTTACTGCCTATCTATTGCTAACTCTCATGGCGGAAGATAATTTGTATTATGCCGTATGTTCCAAGTGGAATAAACTTGAGGGGACCCTGGTTAGGTCCCTTGTAACCTAGACCGCCTCCGTGGTCTAGTGGTAGAGTGTCCGCCCGGAGAGCTGTAGGTCGGGGATTTGATCCCCAGCCGCATCATACCAAACAGTAAAAGATGGTACTTGTTGTTACCCTGCCTGGTGCTCTGCATCATGAGGCTAAAACAAGGACTGGCCACCTCATAGTCAATGTACTGTGTTTGAGTGGGGTATTCATGTTAAACTGTAGCATGGTATCTCAGTGGACTAGCACTTTAAAATCGGCATTAGTCCGGACTAGTACAAGCAGCAGCACGCACCCATGCACGCACACACACAAACGTGCATGCACATCACGATATACCGTAAGTGCAATTTTCTTGAACGTGACATTCAAGCCCATTTCACCTCAGAACATGTGCAAGGTCTCTACTGGACATCTGCTGTAACACTGTCCTTGCTTTCAGGAAACAAATGTGCTGGGCTTCAAGGGTCCGCGCAAGATGACAGTCATCATCCCTGGCATGAATCTGGACCACGAGAGAGTGGACATCAAACCTAGAGGGGTTAGTGACACTGCGGAGGTAGCAGATCAAGGAGACATAACTCTGGGGCAGCAATTGAAACATTTCTGTATTTCATATTTGATATCTTTTTGTCATTATATTTTTTTATGAACAAAAGCTGTTCATCCCATTGAAGCGAAAGATAGACGATTTGGATGGAATCTTGTCATACAGCTCGCAACTCTAGTTCAGAATACCCTGTTACTGAATATATGTGTTTTATTACTGAATCGGTGTGTGTTGTTACTGAATGGATGTGTGTTGTTACTGAATAGGTGTGTGTTGTTACTGAATATATGTATTTTATTACTGAAGCAATGTGTGTTGCAGGATCACGATGGGCTGGTAGAGCGGTACAAGAGGAAACATATGGAGAACCTGCTGGAGCTTCACAACAAGACGCCGGTCTGGAACGATGGTCAGTACAACACTTCAACAACACACATCAGTGTGTCATCGAACCTGATCGGGCATCGTTGCCATCAACCATTTGTCTGCTGGGGCCAGACACAGTTTTCTACAGGCTGCTGTCATAAAGCTGGGATAATTCTCACTGGAGTTCAAACATTTACTCACTTAGTAGGAGTGTAATGATAAATAGTACTATCAAACCTTACAATAGTACTATATCGATAGGATTTATAAATGTCAATAGTATGCATAACAATTGATAGTTTCAATGGTTGCAATTTGTTATAAATAATACATATTTTAGGTGAATTTCAAACCTATCTGTGTTGTTGGTTCGCAAGGATTACGACAACTTCAGATTAGAGTTACCTCCCTTTGGTTTGAGGAAAATGGCCATCTTTGATATTGTCAACAATACTTTATTCATTTCTATTACATTGATTAAGAATATTATGAAGCCTTAACCTTGGTTTACTACCTTTGGAATACTATTGCCATAGTGTTGACTACTATTACAATACAATCACCATAGTTAAACTAGCCCCAATAATCAGCCCTACTCAATAGTGAATTTGGTAAAATAACTCCCTCCACCAGATACCTACTGTTTACGTGATTATTGATGTTCTCATGGTGTTTCAGAGACCCAGTCCTATGTGCTGAATTTCCACGGACGTGTCACCCAGGCTTCGGTGAAGAATTTCCAGATTGTGCATGATAATGATGGTAGGTTACCAAGGTTACCAAGGTCTACAGTGGCTCCATTTCTCCACAGTAGACGCGACCCGTGAAGATTCCGGGGTAGAATAGGTCTTCAGCAACCCATGCTTGCCGTAAAAGGCGACTATGCTTGTCGTAAAAGGCGACTAACGGGATCGGGTAGTCAGGCTCGCTGACTTGGTTGATACATGTCATCGATCCCAATTGCGTGGATTGATGCTCATGACATTAATCACTGGATTGTCTGGTCCAGACTCGATTATTTACAGTCCGCCGTCATATAGCTGGAATATTGCTGAGTGCGGCGTTAAACAACAAACCAACCAACCACAGTAGACGCACTCAGGCAGAGTCCTTGAAATTTGATTTGATTATCTATCAAGAGAATTTCATTGAAGAATAACCGTATTTTCATCTTAACTGCTTACAATGCTGCTTATTATAGAGTGGACAGCCTCCGTGGTCTAGTGGTAGAGTGTCTGCCCAGAGAGCGGAAGGTCCGCGTGATACCAAAAGACATTAAAAGATGGTACTTGTTGTTACCCTGTCTGACGCTTGGAATTAATGGGCTAAAACAAGGACTGGTTGGCTCGGAGTCAGTATACTGTGTCTGAGTGGGGTATTCATTTTAAACTGCTAGCACTATAAATCGGTATCAGTCCGGACTAGTACTAGCAGCCACACAAACACACGTGCATGCACGTCGCTATATAAGTGCAATAATCTTGGACACGACGTTAAATCCAATTTCACCTCACCTATTATAGTGTGGCTAATTTCACTTACTGTTTTGTCTGCCTTTACAATGTTCATGTGTTTAGTGAGCTATTCGTCCCCAGGGTTTGACCCCTTGACGCAGGACTTCTGCATGTTTGGAGAGACATTTATCCTAAATACTTGTAATCATATCATGTTTGACACAGCATATCTTTGTCAGTCTGTACTGCTCTCCACATTAAACTGAAACTTCTCTACACAATATGTGGGACTCAGATCTAGGGCGGGAAGCTTATCCATAGCAGATTCTCAGATCCGTGGCAGATTCTCAATGTTATATTATATCAAATTTACCATGATCTCTTATCCTTGATTGGACAATCTATTCAATTGTTATATGACGTCATGCTTGAGATAACGTCATCCACTCCTTGCCTGTGATGATGTCATTAAAGTTTAATGTCTATTACCAATAGACACAGTGATCAGTCAAAAAAAAAGGCAGAGGAAGAAACCAGTATCACAAGACCCAAATGCCAAATTAGTTTTTTTATTATTTAAAAAACACACAAAAAGTTTGTCGTGTAAAGGCTCTAAATCCGAAGTGGGGAAGCTTGAAAATATTTTAGCAGCTCCAGCAAGTGAGCAAAAAATATATCTACAAAGAAACTTAGGGGAACGTTTTAAGGAAATTACTGATATGAAATCCCAGCACCCACCATGCTGTTTTAAGGGGCGGTCGGGTAGCCTAGTTGTTTAAGGATTTGATCGTCACGCCGAAGACCCGGGTTCGATTCCCGACATGGGTACAATGTGTAAAGCCCATTTCTGGTGTCTCCCGCCGGGATATTGCTGGAATATTGCTAAAAGCAGCGTAAAACCAAACTCACTCACTCACTCATGCTGTTTTAAAGGGGCAATGGTAAACCTAAACAAGAGAAATCGCAACATTGATCACTGAAATTCAGCCGCTATATAGGAGTCTATTTGTTTAGTGTGGTAGAAACTGCCAGTAATTGATGTTATATGATAATGTGCCATAGATCTAAGTATACGTCAATATCTGCCCCATGTGTGGAATCTGACTAGATCTGAGAATCTGCCACAGATCAGAGTCCTACCATGACTCGGAGTCCTACATGCTGTGAGTCTTGATGACCCAAATTTTCAGAGGCTAGGTAAAATACCATAGTGTTGTCAGGATGGAACTATGTATGACAGTTTGGTTGGTATATGTCAAAGTGAGGCCACACTGTATCTAAGGCTTGGTGTGTCAACACTCACCATCCTCAGAGATGCCAACTGTTACGATTTTGGCATTAATAGTCACAATTCTGAGCCTAGAATTACGCTGTTCTGATTTTGGCATTAATAGTCACAATTCTGAGCCTAGAATTACACTGTTATGATTTTGGCATTAATAGTCACAATTCTGAGCCTAGAATTACGCTGTAGGAATTTCATCACTCGAATTACAAGTTGCATAAAATGTCGCAGAGAGCAAATTGTTAACACACTCATGACATGAAGCATTTTACAGCAAGACCATACTGACCAATGAGAGCCATGCTTTCAATTCACATAGTGTTAAAATATCCATTACTGAGTAGTACAAGGTCTCTGATTGGTTGTGGATTTCATCAGATAGGTAAATGTCTATGAACTGCATGCTGTCAGTCTTGACTCCAACATTTAGACAGACCATGATGTAACTGAAACACTGTTCAGAGTGGTGTAAAATAACAATTCCCTGCCAGTATTAATAAACTGTCTCTGTGGTGTAGTGGATAGAGTGTCTGCCCGGTGATTGCAGAATGTCGATGGTTCGGTCCTGGGCCTCGTCATATCGAAAATGTTAAAAGATTATACTTGTTGTTACCATCCCTGGCGCCCTGTATTAAGGGGATAAAACAAGGACTGGTCGACTCGTAGTCTGCATGTCTGAGTGGGGTATCCATGTTTAACTGCAGCATGGTATCCCAATGGGCTAGCACTATGAAATAGCGCAATATTCCAGCTATATGATGGCGGTCTGTAAATAATCGATTCTTCTCCAGACAGTCCAGTGACTGACATCATGAGCATCGATCCACGCAAATGGAATACGATGACATGCCTCAACCAAGTCACCGAGCCTGACCAATCCCATTAGTCGCCTTAATAACAAGCACGGGTTGCTGAAGAGCAATTCTAACCCGGATCTTCACAGGTATCATATCCTAGTTAATAAACTCCATTCTTGTTACAGTTGACTACATCGTGATGCAGTTTGGCCGTGTGGCGGAGGACGTGTTTACCATGGACTTCAACTATCCCATGTGTGCTCTCCAAGCCTTCGGCATTGCTCTCAGTAGCTTCGACGGCAAGCTGGCGTGCGAGTGACCCTCATCTGTGTACATTATAGGATGGCTGATGGACAAGTGGGAATCCGAGTGATGTAGTACTGTCTGCTGCATAGCAACACTGCATGGCAACGGGGTGCAATCATTAGGAAAATCTATATCTCTATATATATGTATATACGTGTACGTAGACAGAGCATGGCACGGACCCGTGCGAGCCCGACTTGCCGTGCAGGGCTTAGCTACGAGAAGGGTTATTCACAAAGTATCTAGCTTCGTTGTCTTTCAAGATCTAGGTCACAATAAGTTCAAGTGCTAATAGGAAACTTGAAGGATGTTCGGACTTACCACAGCAGGCAGGTGGTAGTGTGTAGTTAGGGCTGCTCTGTGCACTCGGACATTGACTTCTACAAGTGTGTGTTCTTCAGACAGGGACTGGATGGGTGGGCCTTTCGGCATCGGAATCTGGAGGCGTCATCAACGGCTTCACCATCATCCCCATGGGTAGACTTCATCAGGACCTGGCGTCTCCTCGTCTGTACACATAGACATGCTTGGCCAAACACCATAAAGTCTATTTTATAAACTTACAATTTTGAGTTACTCTCTAGGTACTCGGTAAACGTAGCACCTACTCAAGTGTGCATCATGTTTTGCAAACTGCTTAGAGTTTATTAGAACTTCTATATTCCGATGCTATAGCTGTGTGTGATGTGATTGGCTGGGGATCCAGCCAATGGTTGTGAATGTTTGTTTTGTTTGTGAAGTGGTTGTCCTAGTTACGTGATGACTTAGAGGAAATGAATCAAAATATGACGAAGTTGAATGACAACAAGCCCACCTCTTCCCTTCCTTTGTTTGTGGATTCTTTCTGCATGTCTGATGTTTTATTTATTTGATATTTTGTTGTGCTGTTAGCGACTCAGTGACTCCGCCCATTTCACAGCAATGGCGGCATGGCGTACCCACACTAGCCGTCGTCCTACTGCCCCCCCATATTCATGTCCACATTCCAGCAATGCTGTGATCCATCACTCGACACCCACCATGCGTGGGACGTAGAAACTAAATAAACCAATCTAGATTTCAGCTTCGTATCATCCATCTTTTACAAATACATGTTCAAGACATTTCTTTCAATAGATCTGGAGATTATTTTGGAATTAGACAACTCATTTTTTTTATGAATATATTGACATGAGTAGATATCACGATCATCAAAAGCCCAAAAGCCCATTTTTTTTAGCAAGTAATCAATCAAATGTCAGTATTCAGTGTGACGCACGTCATTTCGCTGATGTCAACCAGACATTCGATGATTCTCTTGACTCATGTGATTTGTTGTCGCTGCATATGTACTGTGTTTGCACAGTGTTGAAGAAACTGCTACGGTGGGTGACAGTGAATGATGACTCGCGCCATCCTATGCTGTGTGATTTGTGTTCACTTACCTTGACCCTGGGTGCAGTGAAGGGACTGGTCATTTATTATAGGAGTAGGGGAACGGTGAGATAAGAGGTCATGAAAAAATGACCTAGCTAAACAGATGGGGCCACCAACAGTTTTCACAACTGTCTGTATAGAGGCATAAATAAATGACAAAATTCTATTTTTTCAAATAAAATAGTTATAAATTTGAAAAATTTGAACAGTATGTAGGGACTGGTCATTCATTATAGGGGGAAAGGTCATGAAAAAATGTTAAATTGTATGGGGTTTCATGAAAAAATGGGGGTAGCAAAATATGATACAGTCCTAAGACCAATCGCTTCCCCCGACCCCTAAAACACCCCCACCCCCACCCCCACCCCCACCCCCACCCCCACCCCCACCCCTGCAATAAATAATAAATGGCTGGTTCCTTAACTACTAACCAGAAATATTTTTGATTGGAACTAACATATTTTGAGTTGATGATAGTTGAGGGGTGTAGATCTGAAACTTACTGCTTACTGCATATGTTTTACACGTTACTTAATTTGTTAAACATGTCGTTGTGACAGACATGTTTTCAGACATGTCAGCTCTGCCCCAAGAGGTCGTGTTGTGGTAGCCGCTTAAAGAATTTTGTGTTCATGCGAAAAGGAAGAGTTTGTGCTGCTTTTTAGTACTGGATTTAGAGGCTGATGTCCATGCCCCTTTAGGTCAAATCCTTTTTAACTTCACAGCGGTTGTCTCCCCTGTTCATGGTTCTGATACAGATGGCGTTGTAGGGGTCATCACTTTGTATATGCATTTGACAGCTGCCTTACTATCAGAGTGTGAACTACATCTCGATACTGACATATTGTGTATTGACATAATATTTTGTGATGGTCATAATAATCACAATAGATACAACTTGTTCTTACTTTAACTGTGCGTATCGGTCAGAAGAGTGTGTGTGTTGTCTGGTTTGTGTGTAACCTGGGGTGTGATACACTTCGGTGTATATTGGCATCCGCTGTATTTGTTTATTGTGAGATGATGTTTGACAATACCATATTCAACGTAATAAGCGCCCAGGGCTCTCTCAAAATTAGAAATAGGGGGCCCTTATTAGAATAATATTTTGGTGAAAAAAAACAGTTGAAAGATAAATTTCGTGGTTTATGCTGACAGCCTGAAATGTTTATATACGACATATATATTTTTCCAGAATTTAATTGCCCATAATTAAGGATGCATATAACACACGAGTGCGTATTATACGCGAGTTAATAAGTCTTGTGTACATTGATCAATTGGAAGGGGTGCTGATTGGGATTGTTCACTAGCCAATATATAAAGAAATATCGCTGTGGGCGCTTATTAGAGCGGGGCGCTTATTACGTCGAATACAGTATATCATATTGACCTGTCTTTGTGTACACTTACACCATGCTGTTTGTGTAATAGCTTGAATGTATACTTCTCAAAAGAAGATAAGAACAACTGATTTTTTCATATTATGGTTAGTTTCATGACAGATTAACTATAGTCATATGAAAGAATCTGTATTCTTACCTTTAGCAGTATATTTACATCGTTTGGGGGATACACTGACCTCAGTATGTGATAACTAGTGTATTTGCATTCTTGGTGTATATTTCCACCTGGTGTATTTGTACACATCTTATGGATATCAACACATTGCATATCTGTACACATGGTGTATATATATTGTACACATAGTATATCTGTACATATATCCTGGGATATATGTCCCCAATATGGCCTACCAGTGACCTAGTCCGACGTGATGACCTCTGTCCAGTGATAGGTCACCTCAATCACCCTGGCGTTACTGGCATGTGTGCCACAGAATCGTTCTACCAATTCTGGAATACATGGCACCAGAATTTCACCCAATCTTATCAATATAACTGATGGAAACTGATGTATTTGAAGTTGAGGTTCATGTGAAATTCCTTAAAAACATAATCAAATTTTACTGATTGAAAAGAGAGACAATTTTGAATTGACCATATGATAATGTTGTATTTTTATGATTTTACAATTAATCTGTGGAGAGAGTGGCTTTTACCTGACTACAGTAGGGCTGAATAATGTTCCTTGAAAACATGTATGATTGATGACAGGTAAATTTTTGAGTCACGGTGTGCAGAACGTTGGAGTGACCAGGGTTCTGAAAGCATCTTCATCTGAATGATTTTGTGGCAGCAGACTGAGTGACAACGCCTGCTGCTGATACTATTGGGGTGGGTGGGGGAATACCATTTTATGGGATGGTCAGGGGGATGTATGTATGACACAAATGTGTGAGCAGGGATGTTGACAAAAGGAAAAGCATAAGGGCACTGCTTGATCCAACAATTAGTTTCACTGTTTTCTTATTGGTATGTATTTTTGTGATAGTCATTTAAGTCACTTCTGGAAGAAAAATGAATTCAACCCCCCTGACTTAGATAGGCGACAAATACCTTAGACTTACACAAGGCGACTATGCTTGTCGTAAAAGGCAACTAACGTGATCAGGTGGTCAGGCTTGCTGACTTGGTTGATGCATGTCATCCTATCCAAATTGCGTGGATAGATGCTCATGATGTCAATCACTGGATTGTCTGGTCCAGACTCAATTATTTACAGACCGCCATCATATAGCTGGAATATTGCTGAGGGAATAAAATAAAAGTTATGATCTCATACGTTCAAATTTTGAACCAACTATCCAGAACTGTAAGGTAACCCTGACTGGCTCCCACCATCCCTCCATTTTCTTCTCCATCTCTTCATTCCAAACAGGGGCGTCGGGTAGCCAAGTGGTTAAAGCGTTCGCTCGTCTCGTCGAAGACCCAGGTTCGATTCCCGACATGGGTATAATGTGTTAAGCCCATTTCTGGTGTCCCCCACCGTGATATTGCTAAAAGCGGCGTGAAACCATTCTCATTCAAAACTGTCTTTAATTGATCCGTCATCCTTGGAACTTAACGTCCCGGGTACCCAGTAGTCAGTATCTTCAGATTCCTCTGTTGATCCGACCTCTAATCTTGTACATCTAACAGATACTGTTGTTTCTGCCAAAATAATGACCCCCACTAATTCGTTGATCCACTTGTAATATAGCTTTAACAAATCAGAATTTATGTCCATCCTATTTGTGTGTTTTGCTGTAATTTTAAGCTGTTGTTATTTTTGAAGATTTGAATCAACTGCAAAATGGTAGCAGTTGTTGATAATGAAATATTTGTTTTCTGTCCATGATGTGAAATAGGTAATGCATGAGCATGACCTCATTCAAACCTCCCTACATGAGGTAAACAAGTTTGTTTGTGTTAATGACTGATCGAGATAGAAAACCAGACATGTTTCCATCCTGCTGGCAAACTTTACTTAAGAAAAACCTGCATATTCACAGTTCACAGGTGTAGCCTCACTGCAGAAAAGCAGTCTTTTTCATCAACATGAAAGTCTGGGTTAGAATTGGTTTTCAGCAACCCTTGCTTGTCGTAAGACGCGACTTACAGGATTGGGTGGTCAGGCTCGCTGACTGGTTGATGCATGTCATCATGTCACTGGATTGTCTGGTCCGGACTCATTATTTGCAGGCTGCCATCATAAAGCTGGAATATTGCCGAGTGTGGCATGTCGTTAAGCAAAACACAAACAAAATCATCAAGATAGGGAGATTTGGAGAAATAACCATGAGATGCAATGAGACGTGTCCCGAGTGAATGAAGCATGTGACCAGTCTTTGGTTAGTACTTACATTGTTCATTCACGACACAATCTGTGTTATGAAATTTATGATATGTTCTTGTGTTTTGCACATTGTCATTTTAAGAAAGAATATGAAAAAAACCCATTTCAAACGTAAAACAAGGTAACCTTTGTGAAACTCATCTTCTCCTGGTGACTAAACATTATCAGTTTCTGACATATCATCATATTGGTCTCATCAGTGCAGTAAAGGGGCACCAAGATGCCCCATCAACTTTGAGAATTGAAAAATGCACATGTGCAAAGATCTGAAAGTTATTACATTCAATTTTTCAACCATCCTGGTAATTTGCACTGAATAATGATGTTCTTCACTGAAGTGTCTTGCATTTTTGCATTCATGAATAGCCTGGCCTGCATATATTTGCAAACTGAGGGATTACTGCAGTGAAGCTTTTCTTACGTTTGTTTACCAGTACCGGTATCTTTATGTACAAGGCTGTATCAGCCCTATGTACGCAAGAACCATCGTCTACATATCAGAGTAAGTTGTCCACCATGGGCAGTCCAACACATTGCTGTGCATCGTGTAGAGAATGGGATATTTATGACAAAAAGCTGTTAAAAGTGCTGTATCATCAGTTTTGTTTGTGTATTCACTGTTGCCGATACGCTCTCATCATCCAAAGGTCCTCCTACATATCAAGTTTAGCAATCTGCTCAAAGTTTAAGGAGTTCAAATGTATATTATGGTAACATATGTAAAACATCGCCATCTGTATTGAGGGCTGTAAAGCCATATTTTTACAGAAACAATAAAGGTTTTAAAAGGAAATGATGTGGTTCCATTGCACCTGAACAACACAAGGGACTTCGGTATTAAGTACATGAGAAATTGTTTTTGCATTATTTTTTATCTGGAATTGTAAAAAAAAATAACATTTAAAAAATTCCAAGGCAGTTGACCCAGATTTTGAAAGATTTGTATAAGGAACCATAGCATCCTCTTAAGTCCTGTTGATTATGGAGACTGATGAATAATGGTAGTTGTTTTTTTAAGATGGAACAATAAAAGGTTATGTGGACCTTATAAGCAAACTCTATTCTTTAAATGGCGACATTTACTATTTACTCTATATTGAGTAGGAACTGTGTATGGTGACAATATGATGGTTGAATAATGTGTTTTGAAGTGAGACACATAGCTGTTAATATAATAGACATCTGTGTGAGAACTGAACCCACATCCAGATATCCACCCCCGAGTGATATTGGGTGAGTCGGTATGCTCTACATACAGACAGACTGACATCTGGACCCACTGGTACAGACAGACAGTCAGTCAGTCACACAGACTTGTATACAGGTCACACTTAGACAAGATTCACTTTGGTTTCTTGTCACTCTCCCAATCGGGTTCAACAAATACCGTCCTTTGTCATTTTATTTATTTTTATCTTTTACCAGAAGTATTTTGGGTGTAGCTTTCTTTCATTCACACGTGTGATCACCGGACATTCTCTCTATTTTGATAACAGTGTATATATGTACCACCGACTCTGTTATCTGCTCTCTTGAATGAAATAAAGGTATACAAGTAAATCCATTCTTTCTGTCTTTACTTCCCCTCAAACATGGAAGAGGCTTGTGATGTCTCCACACTCACACACTATAAGCTTGTGATATCCCCACACTCACACAGGAGAAGCTTGTGATGTCCCCACACTCACACACTATAAGCTTGGGATGTCCCCACACTCACACACTAGAAGCTTGTGATGTCCCCACACTCACACACTATAAGCTTGTGATGTCCCTACACCCACACAGTAAAAGGTTGTGATGTCCCCACCCACACACACACACTAGAAGCTTGTGATGTCCCCACACCCACACAGTAGAAGCTTGTGATGTCCCCACACCCACACAGTAGAAGCTTGTGATGTCCCCACACCCTCACAGTAGAAACTTGTGATGTCCCCACATTGGCTTGCGACTGTCGTAACGATCGCTTTGTGGAACGGGACACAGATTCGATTATTTACAGGCCGCCGCCATATGGTGTTGCATTCAAAACATATATTTTAGTCGGACATGTTTACTCAACAGCAGTCATTTATTTCCTCATTTAAGGAAAGTCAGGCGGTTGGTTGGACTTGTGTAACTGTTAACACCTTATCACGACAAGACCGGTGTAAGGTCTGAAAGTATAATCCCCCTCTCTCCCCCCGCCCAAATGGGGATGCATCTAACTCAGTCTTGATCTCTTCTGGTCAATTGCTTTAACAACATTGTCATCTGATTAAGTTTACATAATTCTGCCTATTCAGTACACATCTAATTAGTTTAAAAACATTCATATCCTGTTATTTAAATTGAGAAGACAAAGGTGGGTGCACCAGTTTTTTTCCAAACAGTAATCATAATTAAAGAAATCGAACATGTGACATGAGAATGTGACTCATCTGAATAGGTTATACACATCTATATATAAATTCAAAGGTATCGATTCTATCCACTTTTAATTATGGATGATCAAGTTTATGACAACGCTTTGGGTTACCTGATCAAATCTGACCATAGCTATCCAGAGGAGATCTACAAGCTCAAGGGTGATCTTCGTACCAATGCCAAATCCAAGTTCAGACAAGTTGCCAAGCCTTACACAATACAGAATGGAACCCTGTTCCACGACAGGCCCCTTTACACAGGACTGCGACCTTTGAGCGATCAAAAACTGGCCAGGACGCTCATTGGTCGCCTAAACCCAGAAAATCATGTTTCTATGTCACTGCTCCAGCAGTTGTTCAGCAGTAACTGCTCGAGTTGTTCAGCGTTTGCAACCAAAATGAAACACTGCAGGGACAAGCCCTCTATTTATAGGCAGGCTGAGGAGGCACTACAGGTAGCTTAAAGGAGGCAGAAAAGAGGCAGAAGCATTGCCATGGTGTCTCAAGTGTTGCCGTGGTCGTCGAATGGAGGCACGGCGGTCGCCATACTCATCGTTCAATGCACGCTGTTGGTTGCCCAAAGAAGGCAGAAGGGAGGCAGAAGCATCGCCCAGATTTACGGGACAATATTTCAGCAGAAGGCATCTGTTACCTGGCGACCATTGGGCGACCACTGTGCCTTCATTCTGCAACAGCGGCAATGCCTGTGCCTCCCTTCTGCTTCCTTTGAGCCACATTTGAGCAACCAATCTCCTCGGCGACCTTTGTGCGACTGTTTTGAACATGTTCAAAAATTCACGGCGACCATGGCGTCCATGGCGATGTCTGAACCTCCTGTGTACCACCTTGGAACGACCTAGGCAACCATTCTGCCTCCTGTGAGCCTCCAACGACGACCTGGCAATATCTATGGTCGCACACGGGAGGCACAAACGTCGCCATCCTGTGTAAAGGCCCCATAAAGGCCCCATAAGCAGGAACGTGACTAAATACTTAGACTCGTCAAGAATGGCCGAAAATGGTTTCTGGGCAACGGATGCAGAGATTGTGGCCACTGCTTCTCTTCTACAAACTGACATTGTTGTCTATACCCATTATGGAAAGGAGCTGAAATGGCTTCGCTACCCAGCATCATTCATGCTTGAGAAGCTTTCCATTGGTGCAGTGTATGTTACCAACCTCCTTGAACACTTTAACGTAGTGATGTCCAGTGACATTCAAATCATTCTTGGAATCATTGGATATTGGTTTTCAGAATAAAATTGCTCTCCCATTTTATGTTAGTTTTCTCTATTTGATATTGATACTAATATAAAACCTCTAACTTAGACAATGACAATTGCTTCGTGAAATTTATTACACCCATCTAACGATATTTAGAAGAATAAGAATGTAAATGGACAAGTAATAAGATGTTTTTAATGATGTGATGTCCTCTATAGTCAGAATATATTCTTGATACTGTGATACATGCCTCCCCAAACAAAGGTACTTACAGACACAAGTGCATACTTATAATTGGTTTCAAATTGACTTTATATGCAATCAAAAGTAGTCAAATATATTCACAAAACATATTAAAGCTTATTCAATAACATAAGTGTAAGATATTTCCTCACACAATTCTCAACACCAACTTTCGAACTTACAAATTGATGAAGACTACAATGAGTTAAAGCCAATGTGATTTGTAACTTAAAAGATATTTTTATTAGCTTAAACAATATTTATTTCTTCTTTGCGTGTATATAACAACATTTTGATTTTTTGGGGGGATTCGATAACAATTTATTATTATCTACACCGGGGTAGATTCTGGGAGCTCCCAGAATCTACCCGGGTATACTCTGAAGGGGGGTAGATTTTGGCAGCTTACACCGAGTTTGATTCCCTGCATGGGTGCAGTAATTTGATGCCCATTAATGTTTATGTCCCTGGCCATGATATTCCCGAAATATTACTAAAAAGGCAACTCACTCAACCATCCATTTCACAGATTCGTCCGAAATATATATTGTTCAGTGATTGTTGATAGAATCCTAAACTGGATGGAGAGCGTAATGGCGGATGTCATGAAACAACTGTTTCTTGTGTTCGTGACCTCAAGTTGAGTTATATACCTACTGTCACTTATGCCTAGTATGTATTGTAGGTGTCTTCCTATCTGGTACAAACAGGCAACCAATACCTTCAATACAAAACAGTCGATATTGTACTATTAGGGGTCATGTTTTTTATACGTTCAAATCTTGAACCAACTACCCTGAACTACCCAGAACTGCAAGATTAAACTCTAACCAGTTTTTACATATATCTCTCCCTAAATCCATCCAGAGATGATATTAACTTCTTGACTGTTCAGATTCAGGGTTCCTGTAGAATGATGGTGATAAGGTACATAGTATCACACATGTCCATCCCCAGATCTGAGACCGCCTCCGTGGTCTTGTGGTAGAGCATCCGCCAGGAGATCGGAAGGTTCGGGGTTCTATCCCCGGCCGCGTCATACCAAAAGACGTTCAAAGATGGAACATGTTGTTACCCTGTCTGGCGCTCGACATTAAGGGGCTAAAACAAGCACGGGTCGGCTCGGAGTCAGTATACTGTGTCTGAGTGGGGTATTATTGTTAAAATAGTATCGCAGTGAGCTAAGCACTATAAATCGGTATCAGTCCGGACTAGTCCAAGCACACACACACACACACACACACACACACACACACACACACACGTGCGTGCACGTCGCTATGTAAGTGCAATAATCTTGGACGCGACGTTAAACCCAATTTCACCTCACCTCACCTTAGATCTGGACATAAATATTTGACTAAAGTCTTAAGTGTCGCACTACCCGAAACCTCTCCTTATGCTACGATCACACCAAAGTAGTGCTATCCCGTTCTACACTGTCCTAAACAAAATACTAGAACGGGCTGTGTTCACGGTAGAACGTGTAGTTTGGCGTAAAATACGATGCTAGTTCGTTCATAAGCAGTCCTCAATACGTCTATCTTGTTCTTAGCCAGTCTGCAGTCCGTTTGTATCCAGTTCAGATCGTGTAAAAGTGCCCGTTCACCTCATCCCGACAACGTTTCGAAGCAGTTCGAGCGCGTCCGTAGCCGTTCTCAACCCGTTCTCAACCAGTTCAACCTCGTTCACAATACGTCCAAGCCAGCTCTAACTAATTCTTAACCCGACCAACTCGTTCGCAGTACGTCTTCATCTCGTCCAAAGTGCGTGTGTATTCGCGTCCTGGCTCGACTCCTATGGATACCGAGCGCGTTGTAGCCAGTCTTCATTCAAGTTCAGGGCTCCGAGCTGTACACATCATGCCTCCAAGGAGAAGTCGACCCGGTCGGTGTGCACACGTTCTGAAATTTATGTCCGACTGCACGACGTCGTAACACGTCCCTAGTAGGTTCGAAGTACGACAATTCCGTTCGAAGTAGGGCAATTCCGTTCGTAATACGTCTTTCTCGTTTTAATCACGTTGTTAATCCGACTAATTGCATAACGGGATGGACGGGATAAAATTTTGAGCAGACTCAAAGTTCTAAAGCACCCTCCCCGTCCGAGCCCGTCCATGAAGTTCGTAAAAAGACGGTCAATAGTTGCTACAACGTCCACTACGTTCATACACAGTTGGAGCCCGTTCGACAAAATTTTCACGAACGTATTGAGAAATAGTTTGCTGTGATGGGGGTATTAGTCCAGGTTCACTCAGTGCCGATTATGGCTCCCGTTTGAGATCTGACTGCGCTACGACACGAAAAGTGAAAAAGTCGGATTACTATCCTCAATGATCTGGAATGTCCTATCATTTTCTGAACGCAGTCGTATACGTTCGTAACAGAGTCCTACGGATCGGGAAAGGTCCAGAGAGGTCGGCCAAGCACTCCCGACAGTATGGTGCGTCCCGTAACATTCGGGAAACTCAGACGATTTTGTCTAGTCGGATTACAATCGTGACTATGTCGTGACAGATTCTGCTGTATCGGATCAAAATCGTAACAATGTCCTGTGTTGTCTGGACGGTGTCCCGTGGATCGGGACGCTGTCGTGATGAACGGGCATGAATTGTTCATTGCCGTTTCTTGTCGATTGAGTCCAGATTGAGTCCAGATCTTGCCGAATGCATACAGTCTTTGTCGGTTCACTGCCTGATCTCTGTCGGATCCCATTCGGGAGAATCGGGACACTGTCGGTTCTTTTTTTTACCATGCGGAAGATATAAATCCGATCAGAATCGGTTTGAGAACGGGAGAATCAGGACGAATTCGGCTGGAAACGGCTGAATCGGGGCGCTTCCTGAACAATATCTAAAGCGATGTAGGGTGAGTGAGTGAGTGAGTTTGTCTCACCCCATTTTTCAGACACCTCACGAAAATATGACATAATTTAAACAAAAACGTTTTAATAGTCACTCAAATAATGTAACAAGAGTCAACCCAATTTCACCACAAATAATTCAAATAATTTAAAATCTGTCTGGATTTTAGCTGGAGAGAACGGTTGATTTACAATGCGCAGAGCATGCGTCTTGAGCTGAGTCTGGACCAGACAATCCAGTGATTGACATCATGAGCATCGATCCACGCAATTGGGATACGATGCATGCATCAACCAAGTCAGTGAGTCTGACCACCCGATCCCGTTAGTCGCCTCTTACGACAAGCATAGTCGCCTTTTACGGCAAGCATGGGTTGCTGAAGACCTATTCTACTCAGTAGACGACGATAGGCAGCAATGGTACGCCTTGGCATCTGGGCATTCACAAGAGGATAACACGATGATCCTACTCTGGCATGAATGATATAAATTTGATCCCACAAATCAGGATTAGCAGTGAAAGTCCAACCCGTGTAGATAACTTCCGCTGCCTGTACAGCTCTACAGTCGCAAATATCACCATCCTATTGCAGCAAAATCATGACGTGGAAACCACAGTGAGTGAGTGAGTATGGTTTTACGCCGCTTTTAGCGATATTCCAGCAATATCACGGCGGGGGACACCAGAAATGGGCTTCACACATTGTACCCATGTCGGGAATCGAACCCGGGTCATCGGCGTGACGAGCGAACAGTTTAACCACTAGGCTACCCGACCGCCCCTGGAAACCAAAGACATGCTTCAATTTATGTGTTCATCCGAACAGTGGTTTCGCCATGACGAGCTGCAAGCTAGGTTACCCCAGTCCTTTGACATACCGAAGTGGAGAATGCACTTCTGCATCTCAGTATTTATAGAGAACATTCAGAGTATGAAGGTTCTACTACACCAAATCAGAACCAGTTGGGACAGTGCGGTTTTCGTTGGAAGCCTTCAGTGCAGATCGAGAGATATCTGCAGGCTGTGATTGGAGGATATTGTGTAAGATTTTTATATGTCTTTTAAATGTACATCCATCCAGTTATTAAAACCATGTTTTTCTATATTTATTACTGTCTTTTTCAACATTATGACTTATGCTGAATGTGACCACAGCTATTTTCAAAGAGGTGACATTTGGTGCGAAACTGGGGGTGGTGTGTTTAGCTTCCTGTACTCGGAAAAGGAGCTGGCTAAGCTAGTCATTTTTTTATGTTTTTTATTAAAAAGGCCAAACTGTTGGCTTATTTAAGGCCAAACTGTGCACACACGTACAGGTAATAGCTGTTGAATGCTTAGTTATTTAAAAAAAATATATAACGTTACTATTGAAGTCTATGGGAAAACATTTGGTTGTGTGTAACCTGTAACATATACTTAGTTCCCTCTGTCGAAGTACACAGCGGTGGTTCAGGGGCCCGTTCCACAAAGCGATCTTAGTCCTAAGTTGGTCGTAACTCCCATACTTTATCATAGGCTTACGATTAACGTAGCCCTAAGATCGCTTTGTGGAACGGGGCCCAGATCCCCGTTCCACGAAGCGATCTTAGCGCCAGATGATCGTAACCCCCAGATTTAACATAGGCTTGAGGTAGTCGTAGCGCTAAGATTGCTCTGTGGGACGGGCCCTGGTCTCACCAACTTATATCTGGGGTCGGCGACCTCCACTTGAAGTACAGGGTTACTGTGACATACAGACGCAACATACAATACGTACTGAATACGTACAATCCATGAGGGCCTGAACCTTTCAATCACGCGGATTAACTGAAAGTGAAATTGCTATTTCGAGATCTTTACTTTACAAAGAGTTGGTCTTCTGGCGAAGCTCGGTGTTGTCGGGGGTCTGAGGGACAATGCCTCCCCCTGCCCTGTAGTTGTGGACTACAGAATAATTATTATTCCCCCGTCACTTCCCACCCCTATCCCCTTTATTCATAGCCCTGACTCCCTACACTGCGATAGAATGTTAGCCAGTGGCTTATCGGGGGACAGGCCGATAAGCCGCGGTAGAGAGTGATACGCGCTTATTGTATCGATAATATTGGATATTGATTGATTGATTTATGAACGGTTAAATCCGTATGGTCAGGCGGTTATTGATAAGAACGTGGGACCTAAAAGAGCCAGACGGAGAAAACACGGCACCGATAAGGTAAACTAGAAGACTGTACTGATGTTAACTCTATGTTTGTGTTGGTTGGTCATCCGACGTTTGTACGTTTAAGATTTCTGTTTTAACGCTATTCCCCGGGATTTCTGCAGTGTTGTCTGTCTGTGGGGAAGGAGAACGAAACAGGTGAGAGGCTTATTACATCCTTGAAATTCAATGGTTAAGGTATAATTCTAAATGAAATGTCACCATTGGAACGCAAATTTGATACTCTGATGCAAACAATTTGATTTTAAGGTGAAATAGTACTGGGAATATCTCACGATTATACATATATCAAATGTTATATTGTGTTGTATGTTTGTAATTACAAAGAGGAATTAGATATTGAAAAAAATGTCTTCTTACTCCCTACATTACATTCCACCCATTACTCTGACAACTTCCTCCCTGCAAACATTCATCACATTATTCTGACCACTGACTCTCTGCACTACTTTCCTCTCATTACTCTGACAACTTCCTCCCTGCACTACTTTCATACATCACCCTGACCAATGCCTCTCTGCACTACTTTCCCCTCATTACTCTGACCACTGACTCTCTGCACTACTTTCCCCTCATTACTCTGACCACTGACTCTCTGCACTACTTTCCTCTCATTACTCTGACCACTGCCTCCCTGCAAACATTCATCACATTACTCTGACCAATGCCTCTCTGCACTACTTTCCCTTCATTACTCTGACCACTGCCTCCCTGAACTACTTTCATACATTACTCTGACCAATGCCTCTCTGCACTACTTTCATACACTACTCTGACCACTGCCTCCCTGCACTACTTTCATACATCACCCTGACCAATGCCTCCCTGCACTACTTTCCTCTAATTACTCTGACCACTGCCTCACTGCACTACTTTCATACATTACTCTGACCAATGCCCCCCTGCACTACTTTCCTCTAATTACCCTGACCACTGCCTCCCTGCACTACTTTCATACATTACTCTGACCACTGCCTCCCTGCACTACTTTCATACAATACTCTGACCACTGCCTCCCTGCACTACTTTCCTCTAATTACTCTGACCACTGCCTCACTGCACTACTTTCATACATTACTCTGACCACTGCCTCCCTGCACTACTTTCCTCTAATTACTCTGACCACTGCCTCACTGCACTACTTTCATACATTACTCTGATCACTGCCTCTCTGCACTTATTACTCTGACCACTGCCTCTCTGCACTACTTTTATACATTACTCTGACCACTGCCTCCCTGCACTACTTTCCTCTAATTACTCTGACCACTGCCTCTCTGCACTTATTACTCTGACCACTGCCTCTATGCACTACTTTCCTCTCTAAAATCCCAAAAGACGGCTACCTCCATGTAGTGCTACCACCAATACTACATTCAATTGTATGGCTTTGGTCCGAGCTCCAGGCGTGTGTTTGGCACATGCCGTCTTATATTTCGATCTTTTCTCTTCATGTTTCTACAAATCAATCAACTGATTTCATTACTTTTGGGAGTTAAACCCGAATCTGAACTCTTAATCAATACCAACATGTAACTATTATTACAGTGCAATTTCACATGGTGAAAGAATTTGAATTAGGCTACAGCCTTAGTGATTTGCTGTTTTGGGTTATTGTTGGGCCTTGATTTGTTACAAAGCTCATTATCATATGGAGTGAGAAAACACAATGTTAGCTTGCAAATCAGCTCTCAGCCGTCAGTCCGTCCCGAGTATATTCAAAAGCTTCGGTAATGGAACTGCCGTGGACGTGTGTGCAAGGGATACCTACCCTGTTACTCTTAAGTCGTCGCTGGACAAGTATCTGAATTTGGCAGCATTCACCTTCCAATGTTATTCCTTCCTATTATGATACGAGTAAATACCCAGGGTACATTCCCATTGCTTTATTTTCATTTTCATTCTCAGTCCTATTCGAAAGGCACAACGCCAAAATAGCCATCCAAACATATTACACTAGGGGAGAGAGCTATTGGGTGTTGTGTATTTATCATAGAGGTGTAATGCACTGGGTAATAAGTCACCATAATGTATTAAACATTACTCATCCCAGAAATGTATGACAATAATTAACTGCATTTACTAGGGCTAAAGGCTGACGAACTGGCAGTCCCAGGTTTGACTCGTTCAAACGTCACTTTGGTTAACTTTATTAAGTGGCATTTTGAAGTTGGTTTGATGAACAAGGGAGATAAGTCTATCCTGGTTATAATGCTCCTGCCACTTGCACGATGACGGTGTTGTTTTCTACACCGATACGTCATTGTATTAAAGAAGTTGTATATTCATAGAACTATCTTACTTGTTGACCCTTTGGTTGTGTACTGACTCAAATACACTACTCATAGGAAAGTTAAAGAGTGTGTGAGTGAGTTGGGTTTAACGCCGCTTTTAACAGTATTCCTGTTATATCAGCTTAATGTGGGAGGAAAGCCCGAAGTGATGCAGGTCTCAGACGTTTACCACTTCGGTGAAACCCACGAGCACAGGTATGGTACTGACAAACCTAGAAACATAATCGGGGCGAACCGGGATTCGAACCCACAATCATAGGTTTCTGGCGTGCCCGTGGGACGCAACCCTGCACAGCGAATCACGGCGCCTTAGACGACTGGGCCACCCGTGCCCTAGAAAGTTAAAGAACAAGACAGATTTACTATAGTTACATGAAAAAAGAACGGATGTTCTTTAACTTCTATTCATATAAATACACACAACTTTTTAAGTATAACCACACCATGCAATTCGACTTGGTTTATTTTAGTTTCGTATATTTAAAGAGATGTCTAAATTAATAATTTCAGCTTAGATTATGCACCTGGGACCAGTGGCGGATTAGTCGTGAAGATAAACTGAACTGACACCTTTCAATATGGCGTCCAGAAACGACACGGGGGGCTCCGCAGTTTCCGGGGAAGATCTGGACCACGCCCATTATCCCGACGGTGGGTCTGACCACGAGGCGGTGGAGGTGGAGGATGTTGGGTCAGAGGCTTCCAAGAGCGGCGGAGCCTGGACTGTTGCGAGCGGAACCGGAAGTCCCGACGAGCTGATGCTTCTGGAGAGCGATTGTGCGCCCCCCTCCCGTGAAGACAGCGTCTGGAGTGGCGGAAGTCGGAGGGGACGAAGTGGGGGCGGGTCACGTGTGTCGTATGACAGTAGTGACAACCAAGAGGGTCTCGGGTTTCGCTCACGCGATGACGGTGCGTGTTCATACGCCAATAATCGGACCGGAAATCTCAGTAGCAGGCAGTCCACTTCTTCGGAGCTTCGTCTTCAGATGGACCGGATGCAAAAAGCGGACGAGGAAAGGAAGATGGCAGCGAGGAAGAAAAGAGATGAAGAGGTTGCGCTTCTTCGTAGGAAAATGGAAGAAGTAAGGAGGCGAAAAGGTATTGAACTCGTGCCGGGGTCACGTGATAGCCGCGGAGTGATACGAGCGTTCCTGACCGAGGAAGAGAAAATGGCGATGGAGAGTCAACAGAAAGATCTCGCTCGAGAGTCAGTGGAAATGATTTCACAAATAAAATCAAAACATGGCATTCCAAAGGACAAAGAATCGTCTCCTGACGTGGTGGTCATGGCAACTGAGTTCTACAGCAGCAAGGAGATGCCAAACGAGCTGCTACCTGATCACATCCGGCTGAATCTCACCACCGAGGAGATCCGGGACCTCAAGCTGGTGTTTGACATGTTTGACGTCAAAGGAAGGGGGTAAGGAGGATCTGCCTAAATACCTGTAGTGAGTGAGTTGGGTTTAACGCCGCTTTGAACAGCATTACAGTTATATCGCGGCGTGTCAGCTTCATGTAGGAGGAAAGCCCGAACTGATGCAGGTCTCAGACGTTTACCACTTCGGTGAAAGCCACGAGCACGGGTGTGGTGCTGACAACCTAGAAACATAATCGGGGCGAACCAGGATTCGAACCCACAGTCAAAGGTTTCTGGTGTGCCCAAGGGACGCAACTCTGCACAGTGATTTGCCAAATACATGTACAGTTAATTTATATCGGAGTGAAGAATTGATCTTGAGTGTAGATGGTTGAGTGAATGGGAAAAGGGGTAACGAAAAAGCGACAAAGCACAAATGAGTTCGAGATGCAAAAACACTGGTTAAATATTTTACAAAATGTATTTTCTTGATACATACAGTTCCATATTTGAACTGATCCCCTGCAAGTTCAAATACCCTTGTTGTCAATGGCAACTGTAGCTGTGTTTATGTGGCCATATTACCTATCTGGGTACGGGAACTCTTTTACAAAGAGTTTCCCTGAATCTAAACATGTCTAGGTCTGTGTTTACATTCTAATGACATCTTTACAGTGTATAAGCATCGACACATATACCTAATTAATACTCACAGCTCAGGGAAGGACTTTGTAAAACAGTTCCTGTACCCAGATAGGTAATATGGCCACATATACTATTTCGCTTATTCAGGAACCTGACAATACAAAAGTACATCTGATAACTACCAAAGACCTTGAACATCTTTAAGTTACCAGCATCCAACCACAAATTATCACGTTTAGGGTGAGGTGAGGTGAAATGGGGTTTAACGTCGCGTCCAAGATTATTGCACTTATATAGCGACGTGCATGTACGTGTGTGTGTTTGTGTGACTGTTTGTACTAGTCCGGACTGATGCCGATTTATAGTGCTAGCTGACTGAGATACCATGCCGCAGTTTAACACAATACCCCACTCAGACACAGTATACTGACTCCGAGCCGACCAGTCCTTGTTTTAGCCCCTTAAAGCCGAGCCGACAGGGTAACAACAAGTACCATCTATTAACGTCTTTTGGTATGACGCGGCCGGGGACCGAACCCCGGACCTTCCGCTTTCCGGGCGGACGCTCTACCACTGGACCACGGAGGCGGTTATTACGTTTAAATTGCTATTGTGACAATGGCATGTAAAGAAAGCTACAAAAACCTTTTTCCATATTTAATAGAAAACTCTGCAAAAAGCAGAGTCGATTCGCGATTCCAATTATATCGTGAGCATGTGTTTATGAATCACTATCAAAATGTTATGATACAAGGGGTTCGCGAAAAGTGAGCGTATCCTGCCCCATCGGTGGCACCCGTTACAAACACATGCAAAGGCAAGTCAATTGTTAGCCTGAAAAAACATGGGAACATATGGTACAAGTCAAAATAGGGAATTGCATCGGATATCATTTTTGTCACTGATGCGTCAAATGTCAAAATGTCCTCCACATGTCTACCATAACACTTTAAGCATGTGGTGACTTTGACGTGACTGTTGCAGCTACATCATCTCCTACGACCTGAGGAGAGCAGCGGGGATGCTTGGTTTCACAGCAAAGAAACACGTGTTTAAGGAGATGATAGGTAAGTTTGTAACTGGTGGAGCTAGGAGCTGGTGGTTATTGCGAGAGAAGCATTGTGTCACTAGGGTTGGTGGAATTGGAGTTGATGGATGGGCCTGGGATGCTGGTGGCTTGAGATAGGATATCGATGGATGGGCCTGGGATGCTGGTGGCTTGAGATAGGATATCGATGGATGGGCCTGGGGTGCTGGTGGCTTGAGATAGGATATCGATGGATGGGCCTGGGATGCTATTGCTTGAGATAGGATATCGATGGATGGGCCTGGGATGCTATTGCTTGAGATAGGATATCGATGGATGGGCCTGGGATGCTGGTGGCTTGAGATAGGATATCGATGGATGGACCTGGGATGATGGTGGCTTGAGATAGGATATCGATGGATGGGCCTGGGATGCTGGTGGCTTGAGATAGGATATCGATAGATGGGCCTGGGATGCTGGTGGCTTGAGATAGGATATCGATGGATGGGCCTGGGAAGCTGGTGGCTTGAGATAGGATATCGATGGATGGGCCTGGGATGCTGGTGGCTTGAGATAGGATATCGATGGATGGGCCTGGGAAGCTGGTGGCTTGAGATAGGATATCGATGGATGGGCCTGGGATGCTGGTGGCTTGAGATAGGATATCGATGGATGGGCCTGGGAAGCTGGTGGCTTGAGATAGGATATCGATGGATGGGCCTGGGATCCTGGTGACTTGAGATAGGATATCGATGGATGGGCCTGGGATGCTGGTGGCTTGAGATAGGATATCGATGGATGGGAATAACTATGATATTTTATACAAGTAGGGGTAAAAAAAAGTTTGAAGCTAGGTTGTTATGCTGTTATATTCACTTGTGGCATCTTTTAGTACTGACCTATGCTTGTTGAGTCATTGTCCACAATTTAGCGTGCCCAGTCTTGTGACTTGTTGATAGTTGAATTCGACTGAACAATTGGACACTCTTTATGACACTCCATGTGTGAGAAGAGACCACAGTCTTCTCGTATCGGTCATAAGAAACAATCCTTCATGAACATCTAAATTTGTGAAAGGTTTGTGCTCAATAGGTTCCACAAAGGCCACTGGGGTCACCACCTCGAATGCCTTGTTATCCAGATAGAATCGCAGCCCATAACATTTTCATATTAGGCTAGTGACGAGTGATGAGTCATGGATGCATTACCATGATCCCGAAGGAAAAACCCGACTGAAAACACGTCGGGTCTCCCCAAACCAAGAGGTTTAGAGCAACCAGGTCCACTGAGCAAATTTGACCACCTAAATGTGGACAGCAAGAAGACATAGTGGTTACTTACCACAGGAAAGCATGCCAACTTATTGAAGAGATTGAGTTTATGAAAGAGAAGCATCGCGGCAGACTTGGTGTTCTCCACCAGGACAATGTTCCTGTTCACACCAGTCATGTTGCAATGGCTGCAGTTCGGGAAAGTGGATGCATCAACTTCATCCAACCTATTCACCCCTGGTGACTACCACCTGTTTTTAAATCTGAAAAATACTTTTTTGCATGGTCAGATATATGACGAAGACCAAGAATCGGTTGCTGTTAGGAGCTGATTGACCGACCAGGATTTGACATTCTACAAAACACGGATAATTGACCTGGAGAAGAGACGGAACTGAAAAAGAACTTGGTTGAACATTTATTAAAATGAAATAGAATATACTTAGGACATTATTTCAATTCTATGTATGCTATGATTACACCTCGTATATTGAGACAGGGTGTCGATGGATGGAACTAGGCTTTTGGATAAGACTGGTGTGTTGGTGGACAGTGCAAAGGTGTCTTGTTTTTTCAAAGGCGGAGCTACGGCGCGTATGGGTAGAGCCAGGGTGTGGAGGATGCAGCTAGAATGTTGATGAGTGGAGCTAGACTGTTAATGGCTTTGACTAATGTGCTGATTGATGGAACTGAGTTGTTGATGGGTGGAGCATGGATGTTGAGGTGTGATCTGGGGTGGGTGTTTATGGGTGAGACTAGTTTGTTGATTGATGAGCTAAGCTGTTGATGGGTGGAGCTAAGCAATTTAATGGGTGGAGCTGTGATAATGAAGGCTGTAGCTAGTCTGGGTGAAACTAGTGTATTGATTGGCTGAGCTAGGGTATTCATGAGGGGATAGTGTGTTGGGGATGGAGCTTGGGTGTTTAGCTAAGACATCGAAGGGTAGAAATGGATCGGAATTGGTTGTTGATAGGTGTAATCGGTGCGCTGGTATTATGTGTTTAGAATTCTAACGTTTTTCCCTATGGTTGGTGAAACTTGAGGCTGACCCGGGGTTCGAATCCTGACATTTATATGTGTGAACTTCTTTATTTTAATAATTTACATTGGTAGTCTGTATCCAACCTAATATTCAACCTACTCCGCCATTTCAATTTCAGACGAGCTTTCCACAGATCAAAAAGGGAAGGTCACTTTTATCAACTTCTTGGAGTTTATCATCAAGTCGCAGGGTGAGGGGCCAGATCCATACGAGGAGATCATACAGGTTGGTAGCATTCAGTCTGTACACTCGTCCAGGAGATCATACAGGTTGGTAGCATTCAGTCTGTACACTCGTCCAGGAGATCATACAGGTTGGTAGCATTCAGTCTGTACACTCGTCCAGGAGATCATACAGGTTGGTAGCATTCAGTCTGTACACTCGTCCAGGAGATCATACAGGTTGGTAGCATTCAGTCTGTACACTCGCCCAGGAGATCATACAGGTTCGTAGCATTCAGTCTGTACGCTCTCCCAGGAGACCATACAGGTTCGTAGCATTCAATCTGTACACTCGTCCAGGAGATCATACAGGTTGGTAGCATTCAGTCAGTACACTCGTCCAGGAGATCATACAGGTTCGTAGCAGTCAGTCTGTACACTCGCCCAGGAGATCATACAGGTTGGTAACATTCAGTCTGTACACTCGTCCAGGAGATCATACAGGTTGGTAGCATTCAGTCTGTACACTCGCCCAGGAGATCATACAGGTTCGTAGCATTCAGTCTGTACGCTCAACCAGGAGACCATACAGGTTCGTAGCATTCAGTCTGTACACTCGCGATCGTCCACGAGATCATACAGGTTCGGAGCATTCAGTCAGTACACTCGTCCAGGAGATCAAATAGACACTAAGGCCATTGTTAGTCAAAATACGAGTATGGGCGTTATGACGTTCTTAGTGCTAAGATCGTTTTGCACAAGTGGGCCCTGGTCGCCATCATCATAGAATAGTCACAGAGCTTACAAAAACGTGAAGATCCGGGTTAGAATTGGTATCCATCAACCCATGCTTGTCGTAAGAGGCGTAGAGGTTGTTGAATGTGATCGTATCCCAATTGCGTAGATAGATGCTCATTATATCAATCACTGGACTGTCAGGTCAGGCACGATTATTTACAGACCGTCGTCATATAGCTGGAATATTGCCGAGTGTGGCGTTGAACAACAAACAAACATAATCAGAGATAAGATTGCTTTGTGCGGATGATAAAAAAACTGATAGGTACGTTCACAATATTGTTTCTGCCTCAACTTTTACAGTCGGCTCGTCACAAAATGGTTGAAATTCTGTCGATGCGACTTACTCAATCACTCCACAGTCGGCCTGTTAAAGTTTGTTACAGTAGTCTGATATAACTTCCCTTGTGGTACGTCTCGCTGCATTGTTACCTTGGTAACTATCTAATTTCAGTGTTTTCATCTTCTGGACGTATCTGGGAAAGGTTTCCTGACTTTCTCTGACTTGCGGGAGGCGGCTGACCACACCCAGGTGCGCCTGTCCAACAGGGCGGTGCGGGAGATGCTGCAGGAGGCCGACGTCACGGGGGACGGGAAGATCACCCCCGACGAGTTCGTACACATCATGTTGCAGACCAACACCTTCAGACTGACCAACAAGGGCAGGACCAGGCTGAAGTGATGCTGTAAAAAACTACCAAAGTTCAAAAGTGACGTTTATGATACTTGTGCTACATGTGATATCTACAGACTTGTGGCAGCGACAAGCGCTTACGGTCAAAGGGAGATAACTCTAGATACCGGAAGTGATAACGAATGTCAACACTGTTGTTAACTTTATTGCTATTTACCTCATTATTCATACATCATCATAATCATAATCATCTATATGTTGATTGGTTGTCTTGTCTACAGTTGCATGTCAGTAAATAAATCTTTAATGTACTTAACGCCCTGATTTTCAGTCTCTGGGAATCTCTCACCAGATCTTCCCCTTCAACCTTCTGTCCATCTTTAGACATTTTTTAACACCTGCAGGGCTTCCCTCAGTCTATTTATATCTTGCATTAAGCACCGCCTTTGATGCTTAATGCAATGTCTTCTAATTGGCCACCTACAGGTAGCTTCCTTCCATACCTGACTTCCTCCTCACTTCTTGTGCTGCTGTTGAGGAGGAAGGATATGTTTTTTTCCTCAGGTATGGAATGGCCACTTTTCAATCTGTTTTCATCTGCCTCTGTCAGAAATTAGTATCTATATTAGGGTGCTGAATTTAACCGAATAACATATATAATATCTTTAAAAGTAATATTAAATTAGTAAATGAAATATTAATATTATATAACTAATTAATATTAATTGACCACATGGTCAATTTTGGCCCATGTGCTTTTTCAAGTATTATATAATGTTAATGTTAGATTACTACTAGTTTTATTATGGTTACAAAATGGCTTTGTACTTCTATGTTAAAATATATATACCTGTAATTCTGCAAATACCTGACTTCATGTGCTGCTGTTGAGGAGGAAGGATGTGTTCTTTTCTTCAGGTTATTTCTTCAACAGCAGCCAGCCCCATCATGTAATAAAAGCGTAAACATCATCTGCTCGTGTCTGTGTTCTCCACCAGCCTGAGCCGGATCAAATACACCACCCCGGCTACAAATTTGGCGCCCAACTTCGGGCTGAGCACGTTCATATTAAATTTGAGCAAAAGTACCCTACTGTGCGACCCGGGACGTGCCTTCTTTTGACGGGGGAGTATGTAGCAGGGCGTGGAGTCATCACACCGATGACATCCTTACCTTGACAGTTTGTTAACGGGGTTGACCTCTTTGGTCATGTGGACAAGGCGTCAGACCTCTTATCAGAAGGTCCGTGGTTCGAATCCCTTCAGGGGACTCGATTTTTTTATGGCCGCTAAGTATGACTGGTAAGTAATGGTATGTGATCGAATATCGATATCTGGTTCGGTAGTGAGGATGGAACGGAGATGGTAGAATAGCAGAGTCTGAATCTTGAATAAACAAGTGGTGTTGTAACGAGCTGTTACGATCTATCACTATCCTGTACAAGGGGACACATATAAGGCGCCGTATTTCGCTGTGTAGAGTTGCGTCCCTTATGTGTGCAAGGAACCTATGATAGTGGGTTCGAATCTCGGTTCGCCCTGATTATGCTTTCAGATTTCTCAGCAACATACCCATTCTTGTGAATTTCACAAAAGAAAAAAACGTCTACAACTTGCATCACTTCAGGTTTTCCTCCCATATTAAGCTGACAGGTCGTGATATAACTGAGATACAGTTCAAAGTCTTATTGGAATAAGACCAGACACATTAATGCTCAAATAGTAAGTGAACAAAAGCCATGAAGAACTTTGCTCTTGCATAAACGCCCGTGAAGATCCGGTGTAGAATTGGTCTTCAGCAACCCATGCTTGCCGTAAAGGGCGACTATGCTTGTCGTAAGTGGTGACTAACGGGATCGGGTGGTCAGACTCGCTGACTTGGTTGATGCATGTCAATTGCCAGGATTGATGCTCATGATATCAATCACAGGATTGTCTGGTCTAGACTCGATAATTTTCGGACCGTCGTCATATAACTGGAATATTGCTGAGTGTTGCGTTAAACAACAAACAAAACAAATCTTGCATAAACAAACGTAAATAAAAAGAATTTTATTTGGAGCCCTACATTTCTGCTTTCCACTAATCAGTGAATTAATGAATGTGCGTCTTTTTATGTAGCATTTTACGGTTACGGTGGAGTAAACTTTATCGAAAAGTACGCGGATATGTATTTATATAAAAATGATAGGCCATCTGACACATTCAATTATGTTCTATCGCCATAGAAGGATTAGCATGGCTTCCGAGCTTTCTGAATATCAAAGTTACAGCGCATGTTCAGTAATGACCGTCAAACAGACCCTGAAACAAATATATCCAATTCGGCCGATGCGAGTCTGTAATATTTGGCAAGTCTAGATTTCCTGCAGTATCAGGAGGAGAGTTTCTGGGCTCCTTTTTATTGTATTTTAATAACTATAGTTTAACAATTGTTTTGATTTGAGACTTAAGCTGTTTTATTACCCAGCCAGGAATGTTGTTCGAATTGTTTAACACAATATTTAATACTGGTTTCGAGCTTTCATGATATTTTCGTAACTGCTTTCGGGCGTCAAGTGAGAGACCCGACTACAGGTACTTGAACGCATCGTCGTTCCTGGTCATCATGGTCAGTTAAGCCATGACTTTGCAGCTCGCCTGGTCAGCATCGGGTCATCTATGTCAAGGAGTGATTGGTCTATCGACGCTTACTCCGTATTGTCTCCATCAGCATTTATACTCGCATGATAAAGAAACGCAACACCAGCTCTAACTCACATTAGTATTACTTACTCTCAGTCCATCCATCAATACACGACAGGATCAGACCGGTCAGGCTCGTCACTGAGTGGAGAGAACTTAGAACGATCGGGTGCAAACCGCGCTCTTCTCTCCTTATGTTGACGGTATCATTTTAAAGTGTTCGCAACTGGCCTGTCTTTGTCACATGCTTGCATAGATCATTTTAATTGGTTAAGAACAATATCAGACCATGAACTCGTGTTAGTGAACCTACTAACCGATTAAAGATGCCTATTGATTAATTGGCGACAACACCACCGAAGCTATCCCGAAATATCCTGTGAATGTCATCGCCCTATTGATTTCCTGCTTGTTTCCGCCAACACTTCGGCTTTCTGTCTCCATATTTTTTAAAGCTATAACCATCAATTTAAAGGTTGTTTGTTATTTTTTGTAAGGTTTTGGGGACGCTGTTTACCTTATAACAATATCCAAGCAACTCAAAAACCACATCATAACAAAATAATCTAACAGTTGTAACCCCAATTGGTAGATGCATATATCTACCACAAGTCATCTTCCTGAGGCAAACCGCCTCCGTGGTCTTGTGGTAGAGCGTCCGCCCGGAGAGCGGAAGGTCCAGGGTTCGATCCCGGGCCGCGTCATACAAAAAGACGTTAAAAGATTGTACTTGTTGTTACCCTGTCTAGCGCTCGGCATTACGGGGCTAAAACAAGGACTGGTCGGCTCGGAGTCAGTATACTGTGTCTGAGTGGGGTATTCATGTGAAACTGCGGCATGGTATCTCAGTGAGCTAGCACTTTAAATCGGCATCAGTCCGGACTAGTACAAGCAGCCACACACACACATACACGTGCATGCACGTCGCTATATAAGTGCAATAATCTTGGACGCGACGTTAAACCCAATTTCACCTCACCTTCCTGAGGCAAGAGTTAACTGAGTGTAAAAGTCCAGTTTCCACCCTTGCCGAACTATGCTGGAATTCCTGGACTCGACCGTAGCGCCACCAGTGGTTGTTACGAGTTATGTCCCTTCTATGCTTCTCCTATGGACCAATCAGATTCCACCTCTCGTATCACTTGTATTTGCTTCAAAAAAACGTCGGCGCCCAGTCAACACGATCTAATCGATAATCAAGATCTATATATTGTGATAAAACGACTCTTAAATCGCGAAGTGCATCAAATCACGTGAGCATATATGTTGACAATGAGCTAGCGGTGCACATGCTTTGCTAATCCTGTAATCGACCGAAATCTACATGACAAATTACGAACCGGATTTCGATTTCGGAGGGCGATTTTGATTGGACTATGCCTAGACTCGTTAGTCCAGCCAAAATGTAACTTCGTAATACCAGCCTAGTTCGGCAAGGGTGGAAACTGGACTTTTATAGTCAGTTAACTACCTTGCCTCGGGAAGATGACAACAAGTATGTTACAACATCACGTAACACTGGTGTGGACATTTATCAATTGATGAAATGTGTATTCAGTGTTTAATGCGCCACATAGCATATTAGTTGTGTAACAGGACAGGCTCTGGGCACCTTATATTTGCATGACTTTGCGTTGTGATTCTTTTATTAAGGATATATTGATGCCGAAAATACTAAAGAAGGTGTCTACGGTCCCTCTGTCTGTCCTTTACGACCTCAGTTCGTTGGATGTAGGGAGGTGATTAAAAAAATATATAATCAAGTTTCAACAGTTTATTACAGAAAAATAAAAAAACCCGAAAAAACCCAACTGTAACAAAATATAAATACGAACTCAACAACAATTACAAATCAGTCATTCCTATTCCTAACTAAAATTTACATTATTAAGCCAAAAATCCTACTAACTTATACCTTAAGAATAAAACTCAGAAGCAGCCTAAAGCAGACGAACAAACCCCTCACTAACCCACTTTAATAAATAATCCCTACAGCATCCTTAACACCGTCTACGAGGACAAACAAACCACCCTTCCAAACCTCCGAACACAATCGGTCAATGTAGCTACATCACATAGCTTACATTATTTCCTAATTAAATCCACCCATCCAGGAATTGTTCGACCTCCGAACAGGTAATTTGGTGTGGTCTCCCTCACCTGTAGTGATCTTCCCGATCATGCAAGACAATGAGAGCATTCGCGCCCATCACTTATATACTCGCAAGGACACGTAACCTCTGGGTCAACACGTCTAAACGGTGCAGCCACTGGTTATTCCAGTCTGTCACCAACCAATCGGGGCGCTCTTACCATACGACCCACGACTGAAAACACTAAATAGGCCTGCAGCCGACAAACGTACGTGCCCGCACGTGGGGCAAGATCTGAAACGTGCTGTCCCAAGCGAACTACATATCGGTAAGGAGCTATTAACCACGTAAATGCTGCCATCTATCCTACATAATCAGAGGAAATTTCAATATTTCTACAGTTGTAACCGCTAGTTGATAAACCCGTCATATCCAACTGCAATTGAGCATCCGATAGTAGGAATTCAAAACAAATTTGCAAAGCTTACCGTGATTTTCATTAACAATTGTTGTAGGTCTTTAATGTTGATCTTTCTAAGATACGGGGGCTGGTCATAAAGTTCTATGTCTGACTAACTTTAAACTATGGACCATAACAAAGTGAACTGGTCAGTATAGTACATTGTTTGAGTATTTCATTGCAAGTACATTTTAAGGCTGGGAAAACAAGCCTTGATGTTGACCCTAGGTCTGGAGGTCCCTCAACTTCCATCAATGAAGATTGAATCAAAGAGATAGAAAAACTTATACTGTCAGATAGACTATTACCATTGCTGAACTTGATAAAGACACGGGTCTTAGCCATGGGTACATTGAAACTATTATTCATGAACATTTACGGATGAATAAGATATTTCCTCGTTGGCTGCCAAAGTTTCTAAATTCTGATCTTAAGGGAAAGGGAACAGGCATTGTCAGAGACAATTGAGAGCTAATTGAGGAGGATTTCGTCAAATTCAGAAAAGGATTAGTAACGAGTGAGGAAACATGGGTCTACCATTATGATCCCGAGACATAACGTCAATCCATGGAATGGCACCATTCCACTTCTCCGGTACCAAAGAAATTCAAGCCTTCAAGATCAGTGAAGCAAGATATGGCCACTGTTTTCTGGGATACAAAGGGTGTGATCCTTGTTGATTACTTAGAAATTAAAAAAACCGATTACCGGTGCCTAGTGTGTTGATTTGCCTCATCGCCTGAGAGATTCTATCAAATAAAAGCGGCGAGGAATGCAGATTCCTGTCCTACTACTTCATGACAATGCCTCTTCTCACACCTCTCGACTTGCAAAGGATGCTGTGCGACAATATGGGTCCGAAGAGCTTCCTCATCCTCCATACTCGCCAGACCTGGCACCAAGTGATTTCCACCTGTTTCCTAAACTGAAAGAACACCTTTGTGGAAAGCACTTTCACGACATCAATGACCACAAAGCTGCGGTCAATGGGTTTATCAGGATGGCTTCAGAAACTTTTTCCTGATTGAAATTGAAAAGCTTCACTATCGATATGAGAAGTGTATTGAAAACATAAAATTAAAAACACTTTCACAATTGTTGGTTTTGTTTGTTGGGCATAGAACTTTTTTATGCGAGAGTTTTCTTTTACAAATTTCGAAATAATTTGTTCAATCTTGTGTGTCACTGCGTTGATGATTTATGCTATACCAAACATCACTTAGTTGAGAAGGTTTATTGCAGAATAGATATTTATCAAGCAACATGTAATTTTATTGTTCACTTATCTCTTGTCGCAAAGAGGTTGCAAGGGGTATCTTAGAAAACCAGATAATCACCCAAACATATATTTATAGCAATTAAATCCGTATATTAAATACATTACCACTGACCTAATTTTGATAGTTATAATCCATCTACACAAATGCACCAGTTAATATGATAATAAAGCAAATATAACATCATTGTTAAAGCCCTAGTTATGGAAGTGGGTTGTTTCTATTTATGTCAGTGCCAGCTGGTATACATTGAATTTATACCCCAGATCAATGTCTGACAAAGAAATATTTTAGATAGTTGATTAAAGCTGACATAGACCTTCACAGGCACGTCGCTCGTCACGCCGAAGACCCGGGTTCGAATCCCGATATGGGTAAAATGTGTGAAGCCCATTTCTGGTGTCCCCAGCCGTGATATTGCTTGAATATTGCTAAAAGCGGCGTAAAACCAAAACTCACTCACTCACTCACTTCATAGGCACATGAGTAATTTGTTTTGAAATCGGAAATTAGTTAATTACTTTGATATATTTTCAACTCTTGGTGTATTATTATACAAAGGATATTACACAGAATGTCGTTTTTGAAAGCCAAGACTAATTATAGCTCAAATGAACTGTCGCAGTCAAGTGAGCCGTTGCGTGAATGTAACTAAGCTCTCGTGTATATTTGAATTTATCCCCAAACATAGCCCTACAAGGAACAACATCAATTTAAAAAACACATTTCTGTTATCCTTATACACTGCGATGTGAAACTGACAACTGACATTTTTCCACTTTTTTGTACAAAAGCTTGTTGCCATACTTGATTTATATACTCTGCATTATATTGATCGAAGTACCCATATCCTGACGCGCAATCTGATTGGCTTGCACCGTTTCGACGCATGGCGGCCTTCGAGAAGTGGACGAGCCTTTTTGTTGGTTACGGAAACACGCGAGTAGTGACGAATGAGTAGAAGCAAGAATAGGATAGAAAACGCAGAGTTATTTTTCTTTGTGGTCTTAGTCTTCTTTCACTTCGCGGTTGAGTTTGCCCTTTTCTTGAAAACGTTTAATGGAGTACGTTTTGTCGAAAAATATTTCAAAGTTCGTACTTAGAAACGCCTACGAACGAAAAGACTTGTGAAACAACGACTTAGTGTTGTCCGTCTCGCATCGAAGAACTTCCCAACGAAAAGAATGTTTCTGTCCAATCCTGTAGCAAATGAATGCAAACAAAATGCAAATATCGTAATTACCACCAACCAAAGTTATATGTATAATGTTAGGCAATTAACTTTTTCGTGGAATGCATCCGTGAATATCCACATAAAGGAAAAGTATACCATACATCTACAGCTGTACAGAGGAACGTAGCTTTGTAACAATATATATCGTTTCTGGATACTATAACGCGGGTTTATAAAGTGAAGAACATAAGAAATCAACATCAAAGGTATTACCACATACACCTTAATTGGTAAGAAATAATTTCAGAATTAGCTCTGCTGTAAATTGCAGTCTGGAAATTGAAGGTTTGCTAATATAGAGCTTGATTATATATACTCAATACCAAGGTGAATACATTATACATTTTATGTCAGGACGAAGAGAATTTATGGATGTCAACTTCTTTATCACGAGGAACACAACATTTCGGAGTATAGACCTACTCCTTCATCAGGTGAATAATTGCTATGAAGCAGAGAACATATAAATGTACCAAAGAAAACTTCAAGAAGCCATTGTCATCAGGAGACGCCATCCGTGACCAATGGGACTTATTGCTTTGATTGTTGTCAGACCTAATTATCGAGCTGGTTCTCCATTTGTCAAAGTGAACTCAAAGATATTTATTGTATTTAAGGCCCATATACAAAGGAGTGCCCTTGCCTATTGTCCAGCCATGGTAAACTGGAAGACAATAGAGTGACTGATCATGACTACCTAAAGTCTGTAGCAGAATATCTTATCGTATATTGTATTCATTTATACATATACACATTGCGCATATACATTACACAATAAGATACATTGCAAGAAACATATTAAGATACATATTCTATTGAATTCAATCACCTGAATATAGGTTGTGATTTAATTAACATATTTAATTATTAACATCTACATACATCTTCAACGATTGCACGATACATATTCTGAAACATACATTCTGGAAATCTATTATATGAAATGGTTTGTAATATACAATACATTGATTTTGTTATCATATTTAAAGATTAACGTCTACATACATCTTCAACGATTGCACGATACATGTTCTGAAACAAACATTCTGGAAATCAATTATATGAAATGGTTTGTAATATACAATACATTGATTTTGTTATCATATTTAAAGATTAACGTCTACATACATCTTCAACGATTGCACGATACATGTTCTGAAACATACATTCTGGAAATCAATTATAGGAAATGGTATGTAATAAACAAGACATTGAATTTGTTAAGATATTTAATTATTGACATGTACAACATCTTCAAACACGTTTACAGGCCAACAATATGGGATACAGCTTCGGCATACTCAATTGGAGTTGTTCTGTCGGTCATATGTTTATGTTTTTCATTGAGGATACTTGTGGTGAGGTTGAGACTTTTTTTTCTCTTTGGTAGCAACCTGCCCATCAACCTGGATGCAGAAGCAAGGTCTTCTACAAGGACTGTTCCTTCTGAATGATGTCTACAAACTATTAGATGTTGTTTAGAACAGGCTTGCTCTCACTCCGAACTTCGGTTTTGAGGTTAGGGAGGAATTCATCTCCAGGATGGCGGTGTATATCACGATCAGTCGTGATAAAGTTGTTGGATTTGTTTGTTTGTTTGTTGTTCAACGCCGCAGGAACAATATCTTTGTACAAGTACGTCAGTTGACATTGCGTGGAACGTCCAGTTATAAAATATATTACAATTATTTATACCATCTCCACGGTACTTGGTACCTAGAAGTAATTTTAATTTTTAATTTTAACTGGAATCCAAACTTCCTCAAGACTCACTGGTACTTGATCATCAATTCTTTTAGCAGATAGACAGTTTTTAACATATGTAAAATCACATTCATTAGTAGACGCATCCAGCAACGTTTCGCTCAATCATATTTTCATATTCTGATAATTCAGCTGTTGTAATATCTGTTTTTTCTTAAGGCTACACACATTCAATTGGACTACCTTCATGTCTGCATATGTCTTTGGTCCAGGGTTTAACTCGAGACCCCCACAACAAATTAATATAAGTATTAAGTAGTTAACACAAACCTTGCATGACTAAAGAGATACAATATAACTTAAATAAATTGAACTTGCTTAGGCATTTGTGGTAGATTATGCAAACAAAGATGCTTCTTGCATCCCGATATTGTGCTACGTCAACCGCTATTATCAATTCGGTATGAACCATTTTTACACGTCAGCTTGCAGATAGTATCAATGCCAAATTCTCTGTAGCTAGATAGGTACAAATAAAACCAAATGGTTGTAGGTGGTCTCTGGTAACACAAATAAAGATGAAAATGTCAACAAAAAAACACACAAAAAACTGACTGTTATATACAAATGTATAACGATGTTTCTCTACAGCAACCTAGTTTAATGATGATAAGAGGGTGAGTAGAAATAGAGTGTTATTCAGATGGTTAAACTGACTATGTTATATATATGTATAACGATGTTTCTCTACAGCAACCTAGTTTAATGATGATAAGAGGGTGAGTAGAAATAGAGTGTTATTCAGATGGTTAAACTGACTATGTTATATATAAATGTATAACGATGTTTCTCTTCAGCAACCTAGTTTAATGATGATAAGAGGGTGAGTAGAAATAGAGTGTTATTCAGATGGTTAAACTGACTATGTTATATATATGTATAACGATGTTTCTCTACAGCAACCTAGTTTAATGATGATAAGAGGGTGAGTAGAAATAGAGTGTTATTCAGATGGTTAAACTGACTATATTATATAAATGTATAACGATGTTTCTCTACAGCAACCTAGTTTAATGATGATAAGAGGGTGAGTAGAAGTATAGTGTTATTCAGATGGTTAAACTGACTATTATATATAAATGTATAACGATGTTATTCTACAGCAACTAAGTTTAATGATGATAAGAGGGTGAGTAGAAATATAGTGTTATTCAGATGGTTAAACTGACTATATTATATATAAATGTATAACGATGTTTCTCTTCAGCAACCTAGTTTAATGATGATAAGAGGGTGAGTAGAAATATAGTGTTATTCGGATTGTTAAACTGATTAATTATATAAAAATGTATAACGATGTTTCTCTACAGCAACCTACATGTAGTTTAATGATGATAAGAGGGTGAGTAGAAATAGAGTGTTATTTAGATGGTTAAACTGACTATATAATATATAAATGTATAACGATGTTTCTCTACAGCAACCTAGTTTAATGATGATAAGAGGGTGAGTAGAAATAGAGTATTATTCAGATGGTTAAACTGATTATTATATATAAATGTATAACGATGTTTCTCTACAGCAACCTAGTTTAATGATGATAAGAGGGTGAGTAGAAGTATAGTGTTATTCAGATGGTTAAACTGACTATGTTATATATATGTATAACGATGTTTCTCTTCAGCAACCTAGTTTAATGATGATAAGAGGGTGAGTAGAAATATAGTGTTATTCAGATGGTTAAACTGACTGTTTTATATAAATGTATAACGATGTTTCTCTTCAGCAACCTAGTTTAATGATGATAAGAGGGTGAGTAGAAGTATAGTATTATTCAGATGGTTAAACTGATTATTATATAAAAATGTATAACGATGTTTCTCTACAGCAACCTAGTTTAATGATGATAAGAGGGTGAGTAGAAATATAGTGTTATTCAGATAGTTAAACTGACTATATAATATATAAATGTATATCGATGTTTCTCTTCAGCAACCTAGTTTAATGATGATAAGATGGTGAGTAGAAGTATAGTGTTATTCAGATGGTTAAACTGACTATGTTATATATAAATGTATAACGATGTTTCTCTACAGCAACCTAGTTTAATGATGATAAGAGGGTGAGTAGAAGTATAGTGTTATTCGGATTGTTAAACTGACTATGTTATATATAAATGTATAACGATGTTTCTCTTCAGCAACCTAGTTTAATGATGATAAGAGGGTGAGTAGAAATAGAGTGTTATTTAGATGGTTAAACTGACTATGTTATATATAAATGTATAACGATGTTTCTCTTCAGCAACCTAGTTTAATGATGATAAGAGGGTGAGTAGAAGTATAGTGTTATTCAGATGGTTAAACTGACTATGTTATATATAAATGTATAACGATGTTTCTCTTCAGCAACCTAGTTTAATGATGATAAGAGGGTGAGTAGAAGTATAGTGTTATTCAGATGTCTAAACTGACTATATTATCTATAAATGTATAACGATGTTTCTCTTCAGCAACCTAGTTTAATGATGATAAGAGGGTGAGTAGAAGTATAGTGTTATTCAGATGGTTAAACTGACTATGTTATATATAAATGTATAACGATGTTTCTCTACAGCAACCTAGTTTAATGATGATAAGAGGGTGAGTAGAAGTATAGTGTTATTCAGATGGTTAAACTGACTATGTTATATATATGTATAACGATGTTTCTCTTCAGCAACCTAGTTTAATGATGATAAGAGGGTGAGTAGAAATATAGTGTTATTCAGATGGTTAAACTGACTGTTTTATATAAATGTATAACGATGTTTCTCTTCAGCAACCTAGTTTAATGATGATAAGAGGGTGAGTAGAAGTATAGTGTTATTCAGATGGTTAAACTGACTGTTATATATAAATGTATAACGATGTTTCTCTTCAGCAACCTAGCTGAATGATGATAAGAGGGTGAGTAGAAATAGAGTGTTATTTAGACGGTTAAACTGACTATGTTATATATAAATGTATAACGATGTTTCTCTTCAGCAACCTAGTTTAATGATGATAAGAGGGTGAGTAGAAGTATAGTGTTATTCAGATGGTTAAACTGACTATTATATATAAATGTATAACGATGTTTCTCTGCAGCAACCTAGTTTAATGTAGCGGTATAATGAGTGAGCCATGCGAGGAATCGTACTGAGGTCATCCATTACCTGTAACAGCCCATGGTCTTATAGACCATGCCTTAAAGTAATACTGAGATATAAATGAATATCGGGTTTGATAGGTATTCCAGTGATATATTTCTTGGTGGTAATGAACTGACAACCACAACTGGCTATTCTCTAAGCATAAATCTGTACATCCAATTGAAAGCAATGCATGAATAGAATATAAGTATGATAAACGATACATATCAAAGTAGGCAAATAATAAAAAAAATATGTTACATGAAACCGTTGGGATGGCCACTTGGGATGGCATTAATTTTACAGGTATTAATACCTCAGTTCTATATTCCATTTACAATTAAGTATGCTTGGCACAATACACCATAGTTGGGTTATCACGTTTGTAAAAAGCAATAACATACAGCCGACACATGTTTGATTCACAGAAGAAACATGAGTCAGTCAGTCATGAGATAGACAGCTGTCCATTCATGTACTGTCCCCATGAAGGATAGATATACTAGCTGCGAGGCATATTGTTGTATCAGGTGATAAGTCTTGGTTTCATAAACGAATACCAAACATAGTCCCCCCAGATGCACAAAAAGCTTTATGGTACATATATGTTATAGTCAGTTCGTATTATCTTGATTCATAATTTGGGACACAGGTACATATATCCTGAGATGTTCCAGTTTAGAAAATCAGTAATCACTGGCAGTAAGTCACTTGAATCAGCCTCATCCATATCCAACGTGCATTTCCTTTCTGAGACAGCCAGTCATTGCCAGCCTAAGTTTAACCTCATACTCTGTAAGCAGAAGTCAGCGAGCCTGACCACCCGATCCCGTTAGTCACCTTTTACGGCAAGCATTGGTTGCTGAAGACCATTCTTTCTTGTTGCACGTTTCAGTATACAATTGTGTTCGCAACTCCAATCTTTTAGTTTTATTCGTGAATATACTACTCCATAAAATCACAGAGTTTTATGTATGGTTTTCTCCTTTTATTAACTCAATCAATAAAGTGAGGTGAGGTGGAATTGGGTTTAACGTCGCGTCCAAGATTATTGCACTTATATAGCGACGTGCATGCACGTGTATGTGTGTGTGTGGCTGCTTGTAATAGTCCGGACTGATGCCGATTTATAGTGCTAGCTCACTGAGATACCATGCCGCAGTTTAACATGAATACCCCACTCAGACACAGTATACTGACTCCGAGCCGACCAGTCCTTGTTTTAGCCCCTTAATGCCGAGCGCCAGACAGGGTAACAACAAGTACAATCTTTTAACGTCTTTTTGTATGACGCGGCCTGGGATCGAACCCTGGACCTTCCGCTCTCCGGGCGGACGCTCTACCACAAGACCACGGAGGCGGTCCTCAATCAATAAAGGGGGTGTTACACATTGATTCGACAATTATAAGAAGGTGTATCCAATTTTTGTGCTATGTCTTTGGCAGTGTTTTCAAGCGTGGAGGACCCAGTTTCGGTCGCCTCTTTACCTACATTTTTTTTAGTTTATGTTTCTTCTTGGTGGGGCGGCGTCCTATGGTCTCTGTATACGTAGTGGTCAGATGTCTCCATCTTGATTTCAATAAGTTGTTTCAGTTAAGGAAATCAGATTGGTTTTTGTTCACAGTCAAAATGTGAATGGTGTATTTGTGATGCTAATCTGCTACCAATCCATATCGCAACTAATGATAACGCAACAGTGTCCGAACTTTAAGGAACACCTTTACTCAAATGACTAGTCTCGATCACTCGTTTCATCATCGCCATTATTAGATTCAGAGTGACTTTCTTCCCCTGTCATATCTACATGAGATAGAATGTCTTCCATGACTGGTTTCAAGAGACGTTTTATCTTGTCTTTGATCCCTGTTTGATCTGTGGTGGCATGTATTACTCTATCAATCTATCTAGAATTGAACGAAACAATGGTGTCTCTGATAAATAGTTACTAGTAAAATTCGAGGACACAATTTAGTGTGTTGACAAACCTCCTTTCCCATGTTGTTTTCAGTTTCCTATCAGTCAACTCCTCCTACTTTCCTTGCTCTCAATGCTTTGTCCTCTCCATACATATCATCGACACGAGCCCACACGTGCTCAGCAGGCCAACTTCTTCAATTCAAATCAGCCTATATTCAATTTGGACCCTGCCTCTCGGCTTCATTGTCGTCGCTGTACTCGTCATACCTCGGAAGATTTTTTAACGACTTCCATTGGTTATCGTGTCTTGATCATCTTCCCAAGGCAAGAGAGTTAACTGACTTTAAAAGTCCAGTTTCCACCTTTGCCGAACTAGGCTGGAATAACTGGGCTCGATCGTAGCGCTACCAGTGGCTATTACGTCCCCTCTAAGCCTCTCCTATGGACCAATCAGATTCCATCTCTCGTATCGCTTACGTTTGCTTCACACAAAATGGTGGCGCCGAGTCAGGACGATCTGATCGATAATCAAGATCTATATTGTGATAAAACGTGTCTTACATCGCGAAATGCATCAAATCAAGTGAGCACCTTGATTAAAAACATGAAAAGATTTGGAAAATATCTGCTGTCAACGAGTTGGCGGTGCTCATGTTTTGCAAATCCTGCAATCGACCGAAATCGGCACGACAGTTTACGAACCGGATTTCGATTTCGGTGCACGATTTTGATTGGACTATGCATAGACTCGTTAGTCCAGCCAGAATGTAACTCCATAATACCAGCCTAGTTCGGCAAGGGTGGAAACTGGACTTTTATAGTCAGTTAACTCTCTTGCCTCGGGAAATGTGTCTTGATGTGATGAGGTAGGTCTTGCAGGTTGCCTATCACAGCTCCATTATCGGCACAAGTAGTAGACATGACGTGGGAACTTGTATCGTCAGAAGAGTCGCTCGCTATGTCATCAAAATTATCACTATTGAAGTTGTTTGCTTGTACGAACGTTTGCCTCCAGTGATGTAGTGGTGTGATGTGGCTGAGAGTTGTCATGCATCTGGGTGCTACTTGGTTGAAACAGCACTTTTACCGAGCTGCTGTCACGGGTCAAATCTCGTTGAGTTGACGTGTTAGTCAGCTTTTTGTTCAGTGCCATTGCTACTTTTTTTGTCTGGAGTCGTCCCTTCACTAGGGTGAGGTCTAGGGTCTACACTTACATTTCCATAAGGGAATGCCCCACTGTCATTTGTCAGCCCTCCTACTCACCAATACGCTGAGAGAATATCGATAACCACCAGTAAATAACGTACTCCACCGTTTGCCTTTGAATGGCGAATTTAAGATTCATACAACTCTTGTTTGATCAAGGTACAACATTCAAGGCCTCAGTTAACCTTTCAAGAAGTTATATGGTAGACATGTGGAGGACATTTCTAAATGTGACGCATCAGTGACAAAAATTATACAAATCCCTATGTTGGCTTGTACCATATGTTCCCGTGTTTTTCAGGCTAACAATTGACTTGCCTTTGCATGTGTTTGTGACGGGTGCCATCGATGGGGCAATATACGCTCACTTTTCGCGAACATCATCACTATGTTAGAGTGATTCATGGATGATCCTTGCATGTTCATGGTATGGTCAGGATCGTACAATCAATCGGGTCTACCTTTGGCAGATTTCTTTTGTTTTGATTTCTAGGGTGAGGTCTAGGGTCTACACTTACATTTCCATAAGGGTGTCGGACTGCTTCGTTATACACTGACATGAAGTGATCCGAGTCTTGGTGATAAATGCCCCTTGGCAATAGGTTCACTTAAGCACCCTTTACTTATCCTTTGTCACTCGATTTATTTGGAAGTCGTTCTTCTCTGGCCACCCAGACCATTTCACGACAGATATTATCGTTCCCTTTTTTTCATTTTTTTCTTCAATCCTTTTTTATTGTTCTAAACAATGCCAAAGTCTTTGTTTACTTTCTGAAACTCTTGTTCGTAAAACCATCCTTGGGAAAATTCCAGAGAGTAATTTGGTTCCCCGGCAATCGAGCAGCCATCTTGAGTAACTCTGCAGTTCAACGTATGTTGTTCCTTTCCAAATAAATACTGCAAATAATCGATTCTAACAACATCTCCAACTTTATAATTACATTTAGGGAATGGCTTCTTGCTTTGGACACGAGTTTTCGGGTTTCATACGCAAATGTGACCAGTCTTTCAATCATTCTTCTTAATAACGTCATCAGGAGCCCACTGACCGGGTATAGTTGTACACCAGATCCAATAGATCTTCATCCGTAAGTGTTGTTGTGTGTCATATCTAGACATGAGAGATCTCAACGTCTTGATTGTTCTCTCTTTAACTAGTGACATACATTCCATCCCCTAATCCTTTCTGTTTTTTGGGAACAAACGCCTCGCCCCACTGTCAGTTTTCAGCCCTCCTACCCACCAATACGCTGAGAGAATATCGATAACCACCAGTAAATAACGTACTCCACCGTTTGCCTTTGAATGGCGAATTTAAGATTCATACAACTCTTGTTTGATCAAGGTACAACATTCAAGGCCTCAGTTAACCTTTCAAGAAGTTATATGGTAGACATGTGGAGGACATTTCTAAATGTGACACATCAGTGACAAAAATTATACAAATCCCTATGTTGGCTTGTACCATATGTTCCCGTGTTTTTCAGGCTAACAATTGACTTGCCTTTGCATGTGTTTGTGACGGGTGCCATCGATGGGGCAATATACGCTCACTTTTCGCGAACATCATCACTATGTTAGAGTGATTCATGGATGATCCTTGCATGTTCATGGTATGGTCAGGATCGTACAATCAATCGGGTCTACCTTTGGCAGATTTCTTTTGAATATGGCAAAGGTTTTGTCGCTTATATTTCAATTGTTCTATCTTAATCTTAATAACAGGGCCACTATAGAGGAAGAGGCGTTGCTGCTTAGTCTAACATAACTGCATTGAATTCAAACCCAAATCTTTATCAAAATAATGATTTTCTCAATTTGCCTGCCAAGGGCAATCCAAGATAAATCCCCGTATAATTATAATAATATTGACATGGCTTTACAAAATTATCTATGGTCGTACACAACAGATCTCTAGTCAAGACAGAGGGCACGGGTGGCCCAGTCGTCTAAGGCGCCGCGATTCGCTGTGCAGAGTTGCGTCCCTTGGGCACGCCAGAAACATCTGACCACTATGTCTACAGAGACCATAGGACGCCGCCCCACCAAGAAGAAACATAAATCGAAAAAAGAAGGTAGGTAAGGAGGAGAGCGAAACTGGGTCCTCCAGGCTTAAAAAAACTGCCAAAGACAGAGTACAAAAATTGGATACACCTTCTTATAATTGTCGAATCAAAGTGTAACACCCCCTTTATTGATTGGGGGGTACGGTAGGCCCAGTCGTCTAAGGCGCCGCGATTCGCTGTGCAGAGTTGCGTCCCTTGGGCACGCCAGAAACCTATGATTGTGGGTTCGAATCCCGGTTCGCCCCGATTATGTTTCTAGGTTTGTCAGCACCATACCCGTGCTCGTGGGTTTCACCGAAGTGGTAAACGTCTGAGACCTGCATCACTTCGGGCTTTCCTCCCACATTAAGCTGACACGCCGTGATATAACTGGAATACTGTTAAAAGCGGAGTTAAACCCAACACACTCACTCACTCTTAATGTTGGTATTCAAAAAGACCACAAAACTGACGACATAAGATAGTACATATACGTGTCAGCTGTGAGTCGTTGAGAACTCATGCTTGCTGCGCCCTGTCGATGCGCCTCCCTGACTACACTAAACTACTAAACAAACTGAGACAACACTGTATGTATTGTGTACAGGTTGAAGATTGTATCCAGTGGATGATCCTTCGACAGTGTCTTCCAGTACAGGCGTGTGGAGTTTGATTGAAACAAACAACCCATGCACATCTCTGCTTGTAGACGTTTGTCAAGTTTTGTTATATGAAAAACATAAAAGGTTTTCAAGTCACAAGCTCATCCGTGTCTACTTTGTCAGCAACAACAAGTATGAATTTATTCCCTCACTATGACCCTTTTCGTACTCTCCGTCGGATCACTGAAGGCTGACCTCGCATCTTTAACACGTCCTGTCCTTACACCAATCCGGGGGCGGTGGGTTGGCCCAGTGGTTAAATCATTGGCTCGCCACGCCGAAGACCCGAGTTCGATTCCCTACATTGGTACAATGTGTGAAACCCATTTTCCAGTGTCCCCCGTCGTGATATTGCTGGTATATTGCTAACAGCGGCGTAATACCACACTCACTCACTCACTTAAACCAATCCGTAGATTGATGGACAGCGGTTTCAAATCCCTTAACCTCGCGCATAACGTTCTTCCATGTATAAAAGGTAATGTTTTCACATCAATAACTTCCCGAAATAATTGTTATTTTTTTCAAGTAAGAAGGGGTATATGTTGACATAATCATAGTGGTATACATAATACGGTTGGCGTTGCTATATCTACAGTGTTATTGTCATAAATACATTTTATAAGTAATAGCAACATGGTTGTAATATTATTTTATATTCTACCATGACATTGATGAATGCTTGATTCTGATTGGTTAAAAAGAGGTTTCCTTATTGCTACGGAAACCCCTTTCACACATATTAAGCCTTTTCACACACAAAAAACGTGCGTATGAATACATAGATAGTATACATATCGATTCATAGAAAATGGCTGCCGATCAATCATATATGACCCCTATATGAACTGTAAAACGTATCTATATTTCCTCTAATACACGCTGGGTCTCTAATACCAGCCAGGTCTCTAATACACGCCGAGTCAAAGACTCTCCCGAAATTAATAGACCGCATAGCGTCAAATAGAGGAAATACGGTAGTTTGATATCGGATGCTTTGAGTGTTGGCTTGGCCGCAACCCTGACTGCTTCGATGATGACATTAAAAGATTTAACGAAGGCATATCTTTTGCAAACAGATGAAATGTTTATGAAACTGTTAGGGAAATGTTCTACGGTGACCAGAATCGGAACAATTTAAGCTATTTCCTCATTGAAACAACCGACAATGAAAGTATAATATAACATTATATAAATTGTTATAAAAAACTTTATTCATGACAACATGTTGTTTACAAACCTTTTTTTGGAGCGATATTCTTCGCCATCTCCGTCAACTACCATCGTAAGGATTTTGCTAAGAGGATTTGAAAGTCCATAACTCAGAAAACACTTGTCCATTCGAAAATCAACGTCCCCAACAATGTCCCGACATAAATTGAAGTCAAACTTGATGAAATTCATTTCAGAACACGGGGGCACGGGTAGCCCAGTCGTCTAAGGCGCCGAGATTCGCTGTGCAGAGTTGCGTCCCTTGGGCACGCCAGGAACCTACTTGATTGTGGGTTCGAATCCCGGTTCGCCCCGATTATGTTTCTAGGTTTGTCAGCACCATACCCGTGCTCGTGGGTTTCACCGAAGTGGTAAACGTCTGAGACCTACATCACTTCGGGCTTTCCTCCAACATTAAGCTGACACGCCGCGATATAACTGGAATACTGTTAAAAGCGGCGTTAAACCCAACTCACTCACACTTACTCATTTCAGAACACGCACAATTAAGAAAATCAAACACGACCCATTATTTCTGGGCCACGAATGTCTCATTCCATTCACACTCTGGCTTGGAATCCATGAAATCTTGAAATTGACAGGTCACACCATGCAGATACTGAGATAGGCCCTACCTCGTGTCAAAATGTCCGGCTCGTCGGCAGGCTAAAAAGCAGCTGTTCAGTCATACTCAGTGCCATTGGTGATCATATTGTACCAGCAGGCTCGATCATTCGCAATAAATCTACAGGTTAATGTTGAACCACATCAAAGATCGGGGTTGTGATCTTGCTTGGTTTAACTTGCAACGGAGAATGTAAACACAAGATTGTCAGCCATTGACAGCTGCGTGGTGTTAGTGACCGTGGTGTAGGTCAAGTTCTGCCACATTCAAGTTCGGGGTGGAGAGGCATTTATTTTTGTGTTATTATTGTTTACTGGGGGTAATTGATAACTAACTAATAACATTGACACATGTTAAAGGTATAATAGAATGTTAATTCAAAAAGTTTGTTGTAGAAGTATATTCGTTTAGCATTTTAAAACCTTTTTCTACAACCTGTCACCCCTAAAAAAAAATGATGGCATGTTCGATTTCCAAGAAATGACCTCTCGCGCTAAATTCCGAGAAAAGACAGGGTCAGCCGAAACAGTGTACAACAGGTTGAAAGAAATTAAAACATCTCTCTTTGGACTAAGTTTGGAGTGTTATTTGTCAACTTCTTTTGAAACACTATGTGTTTTGAACACTTATTTTGAACTACTCACGACTGTGGTGTTTTTAATCTTGAACTTTAGTAATAATTGTAACATATATAACTACCTGTGACCACTTTTCGGAATGATCTAAGATTGCGGACTTGTGTACCTGTGTTGTTACGCGTTGCAGGAGAGCACCGTTTTCAAAGCGTTGTTGCCGTCATGACAGAATGGAGATAAACCTACTGTGTTTTGAAATTTGATGTAGTCCCACGGTAGAATAGGGACTACATCAAAGCTTTTTCCTCAACGGCTCAAAATTAAAATAAAGAGGTATCTACACTACAGTGGGAATACATCAAATTTCAAAACACAGTAAGTTTCTCTTCTAAATGAACGAGATAAGTGTAGACATACAGATTGTTACAATTGAAGCACACAACTTTGTGAGTGCGTGTTTTGTTTTGAACCATGAACCATACTTCTGTATGAGAGTTACCTCCCTAATGCTAATATGATTACTCCAGTAGCCTGACACGTCAATTGTTCACGCTGTCCAAAAGTGCTAATACCTCGGAAACTGGGTCAACGTTAACCGTTAACCGCTTTCGGCCTCTCCCCGTCCTTCTCGTCAGCCAGACTCGTTACACGGAAATTGGTTCAACGTTTCCTGCATAAAATAAAGAGGTATCTACACTACAGTGGGAATACATCAAATTTCAAAACACAGTAAGTTTCTCTTCTAAATGAACGAGATAAGTGTAGACATACAGATTGTTACAATTGAAGCACACAACTTTGTGAGTGCGTGTTTTGTTTTGAACCATGAACCATACTTCTGTATGAGAGTTACCTCCCTAATGCTAATATGATTACTCCAGTAGCCTGACACGTCAATTGTTCACGCTGTCCAAAAGTGCTAATACCTCGGAAACTGGGTAGGCTAGTCCCCGACCTTCTCTACAGGCAAACCCGCTACACGGGAATGGTTTATACATCATGTACAAATGTCGCATTCTCGTGTTCTCGACTTTTGACGAAAAGTACGAATTAACATCAACAGAGGAATGCGAGATCTGGGCCAAATTTCGCTTTCTCGCGATTCTTACACTTTTTGCATATTGAGCTTGTTTCTAAAGGCCGAGATCGCGAGAGACGCGAGAATATCCCTAACAGTATTTCATAGTCTCTAGGTCCAGGGTTCAGCATGCAGCATGCAGCTCTGAGGTGAAGGTGAGGTGAAATTGGGTTTTAACGTCGCGTCCAAGATTATTGCACTTATACAGCGACGTGCATGTACGTGTGTGTGTTTGTGTGGCTGCTTGTACTAGTCCGGACTGATGCCGATTTATAGTGCTAGCTCACTGAGATACCAGTTTAACAATAATACCCCACTCAGATACAGTATACTGACTCCGAGCCGACCAGTCCTTGTTTTAGCCCCTTAATGCCGAGCGCCAGACAGGGTAACAACAAGTACCATCTTTTAACGTCTTTTGGTATGGCGCGGCCGGGGATCGAACCCCGGACCTTCCGCTCTCCGGGCGGACGCTGCATGCAGCTCTAAATGCAGCCATGTTATATAACACGAAGTCTGGTGCATGGTAAAATCAGGCCCCGAGACTGCCTCGCCTCGCTGACAGTGTAGCCCATTTCGTGAATTCTAATATAATGTCATCATGACCCATCCAACACCTCGTGATGTTTCTATTTCCCCCTATGCATGTGGAGAGTGTCTGGGTGGTCGAGCTGCTAAACGCCTCTCTGTGTCGTTGTCTACATTCTGACAGGAAATATCCTTGGAACCCGGACAAGGTTTGAGCCGTAAGGGACGAAGACAAAATTGAGAAAGTTGGGAACTTCTGTCGTCGCAGTTTACTAAGGTGACATTTTGACTTGTTAATCTGGCTAACGTGGTGTCTTGTTCCAGTTACATATCGGTGTCAATAACTGAATGTTATAAGGTCAAGCAAAACAAACATAAATTAGAGCATATGTGGTTGACTTCTGACTTGGTCAGGGATCGTGTGTGGTGGGTCATCACTATCATTTTAATAACATTATATATTGATAAGTAATACTATGGCTTGTTGGGTGACGTGTATTTCACTGACAACAGGGCCACTATAGAGGAAGAGGCGTTTCTGCTTAATCTAACTTAACTGCATTGAATTCAATCCCAAATCTTTATCAAAATAATGATTTTCTCAATTTGCCTGCCAAGGGCAATCCAAGATAAATCCCCGTATAATTATAATAATATTGACATGGCTTTACAAAATTATCTATGGTCGTACACAACAAATCTCTAGTCAAGACAGAGGGCACGGGTGGCCCAGTCGTCTAAGGCGCCGCGATTCGCTGTGCAGAGTTGCGTCCCTTGGGCACGCCAGGAACCTATGATTGTGGGTACGAATCCCGGTTCGCCCCAATTATGTTTCTAGGTTTGTCAGCACCATACCCGTCCTCGTGGGATTCACTGAAGTAGTAAACGTCTGAGACCTGCATCACTTCGGGCTTTCCTCCCACATTAAGCAGACGCGCAGGGATATAACTGGAATACTGTTGAAAGCGGAGTTAGACCCAACTCACTCACTCTAGTAAAGACAAACATTCACTCGGTGGATGAATATATATAATGTCACATAAAAAACAATATGTTGGTTGGTTGCTTGGTTGGTTTGTTGTTTAACGCCGCACTCAGCAATATTCCAGCTATATGACGGCGGTCTGTAAATAATCGAGTCTGGACCAGACAATCCAGTGATTAATATGTGTACACAACCAAATACAAATAATAAGCAGCAGATAACATTCACCTCGCTGTTGACCTATATTACACCGCATAAATCTGAATTTGCTGCGCTGTGCATATAGGAATATGCTAACTGCAGTGGTCTTTAATCCCATATGTGTACACAGCCATATGCAAATAGTAAGCAGCAGATAACATTCACCTCGCTGTTGACCTAGATTACACCGCATAACTCTGAATTTGCTGCGCGGTGCATGTAGGAATATGCTTACTGCAGTGGTCTTTAATCCCATATGTGTACACAACCATATGCAAATAGTAAGCAGATAACATTCACAGTCGCACCTTAACTTGCTTCCACTCCTGTGTACAAGCCATAATAGTGTCAATCATGTCTGATTGGTTCTGATTAAATCAAAATTAGTTCAAGTATTAAGTCATGAGACATTTAAACCTGAACTTTGCGCTTCCTCTGGTGATAAGTGTCCGACCTTGCTATTATTAGACTTTAGTGTGATCCTTGGTCTGATCACAATTATGTTAATGTTTCCGACCACAGGATGTCAAAATGGAAAGCAGACGCGCCTTGATCTCAATCTTTATACAAGTACTCAATGGCGACAGTGAGTGAGTTGGGTTTAACGCCGTTTTTAATATTATTCCAGTTATATCACGGCGCGTCAGCTTAATGTGGGAGGAAAGCCAGAAGTGATGCAGGCCTAGACGTTTAACACTTCGGTGAAACCCACGAGCACAGGTATGGTGCTGACAAACCTAGAAACATAATTGGGGCGAACCGGGATTCGTACCCACAATCATAGGTTCCTGGCGTGCCCAAGGGACGCAACTCTGCACAGCGAATCGCGGCGCCTTAGATGACTGAGCCACACGTGCCCCCAATGGCAACAGGCATATTGTACATAGAACAGAGTTTTTCCATACATTTACCTGTTATTTGCATATTTCTTTCTGCACAACAGTGCGTGGTAAATATACATGGACATTGTTTGTATAATTAACTTTACTGTACTATTGAACAGATATTTGACTAATTAAAGTAATGCTCAGATATATACACTAACGGACAAAAACACTTTACCAAACATTAAATTATTTGTCGTAATTAAAATCAAAATGTTGTTAAAACATTGCTGTAAATTAATCACCTAAAGCAACGCCTTTGTTTCTGACATCCCCAGTTCTAGTCAAGGGACCTCGTGTAAAATGACTTTAAATAAGCGTGAGAGTTTGATGCACCTGAAACACAATGTGCAGCTGTCATCTGTGGCACCGACCGCCTCCGTGGTCTCCACGGTCGCGTCATACCAAAAGACGTTAAAAGATGGTACTTGTTGTTACCCTGTCTGGCGCTCAGCATTAAGGGGCTAAAACAAAGACTGGTCGGCTCGGAGTCAGTATACTGTGTCTGCGCGGGGTATTCATGTTAAACTGCGGCATGGTATCTCAGTGGGCTAGCACTATAAATCGGCACTAGTACAAGCAGCCACACACACACACACACACACACACACACACACACACACATACACACACCTATTTTACACATTTAAGAAAAACGTTATTGTCTGATATCAGCATTTTTCATCCAAAACTGGCTCCCACAGTAGATATCGCCTGGGTTAGATCAAGCGATATCTACACTGTAGATATGTTGGATGATAAATAAAATCTCACTCTCGTGTCTTTTGATATCAAATATATAAACACTCGTTGTTAAAGTGGAAAAAATCCTCGGCAAGCCTCGGAATTTTTCCTCTTTAATCAACTCGAGTTGATATATTTGATATAAGCGACGTTAAACCCAATTTCACCTCACCTCACCTCACATGTGGCACCCGAACCAGTGTAAAAACACAACGACCATGCCAGGGCTATGGAAAGAAGAGGGAAAAGGCGATAGATGGATGCTGATGGGCGGTACACGTGACCACGTGTCAAGATTGGTCGGTTATCGGCATTACGATCAGTGGGTTGATGACATGTTCCAGCCACACTGACTATACACAGTTGACAGTGTGGTAAACCATTCCTCCCGTCCGCCAACGAAGACCGGTGTCTGTAGCACAACGGATAAACAAACAGTCTATGGTTTCAGCAGCTTTGTTGTTGTTGCATTAAACCGCCAGTTACAGCCTTTCAGCACCCAAATCGGCTTCCCACTTTATGTTCTAAACATTACATTCCTCTGCCACATACAATTATGGATAAGGGGTCATATGGCCCTCTGCCTCTCAGCTGGGGACTGCTTACAATTCTCAGGTCCAAGGCAGCATAAACAATTGAAATATAACAAAGCAGATCTCACTTCTAAATTATGTCTATGTATATATATATATATATATATATATATATATATATATATATATATATATATATATATATATATATATATATATATATGATGGCTATATTGGCATGATCTCATGTCAGGTCAAGTCAGAGCCAAATATCACAAAATCATACAAATACATTTAGAAGCTGACTACAAACAACTTGTGTACCATATCGCAGTTCATTAGAGGTGAATATGTGTTATTGATGCATATTGTACATATGGCTGCTACGGAACATCGCAGGACAACAGGTCTGTGGGCTACAAATTTGATAATAATGAAACAGTTACTGCATAATAAGAATATATCCAGTCAAAGTGCATATCCTAATCAAATGACTTATATACACTAATCACGAAATAATGTTCCTTGTAACCATGTCCGTTTATAGAATAGTTACATTCACTATATATACAATAACAAAAAATGTATTTACAAAACGTAAGGTATACAAATTCAAGTGGACTCCCCTATTCCCGGGGAAAAGTACATTGCAAATCAGCCAGATCCCGAGGGTGACAATCGAATGGAGGAGGGCACATACCCCTACTGTTTTATCAAACCCTGTGTAGCCACCATCAACGGAACAGCCAGATGGATGGGACTAAGGATGAAACGATACACCGATATTCCGATGCATCGCGATACTTGACCCACGATACGATATACGATAAACGTGGGCCCATTTATCGATACGCCACGATACGGAACGCAAATCTCAAGTACAGCGTTTCCTCGGTATTGTGCCTTTCAATAAACCGCTAACTCGGTTATAGCGCGCGCTAACGCATGGCTCCCAAAAACGTACTTACATTTTTAATAAGCTCAGGTTTTACACCGACAGATGTTTTTCCCCATCTCATAAAACATTATCAGCTGATCACCGCAAGCACATAACACCGAAAATACCGGTCAGCAAATCCGAACTGAAGTACGCAATTCAATACCATTATTATACTATCTTGTTATTAAAACGTGTTCATTGTATATCTGGACTTGTGTTTGTAATATATTTTATTAATTTTGTTCAAAATTTCATTTAATATTGTTTTCATTAAGTTATGTGAAATTGTGTGTGGAGAGATACAGCAACCATGGTCAGATTACCGCTTTTGACGCATTAAAACGAACTTTAGTTGCTAGAGAATGGATACATATATCAAAAATGCCATACTTTGACTCGTTAAAAGTAATATTTGTGGCAATTTGGCGAATATATGTCAACATAACGTTATCGCAATCGAAATACATGTAGCACGGGAAGTCCCTAGGGTGACTGGTCAAATTGTTCCATACGTTAAAATATCCTGCAACAGCAATCACCTGTACCAAAATGCTACACTTGTGGTTCTTATAATTATATATATAATTATATAGTAAAAGCTGCAACTAAGGTAACACGATATTGGAATAAATTATTCTTGATAAAACAATAATTTCAGATACAATTTCTTCGACCATTGCACCAAAATTCTTTGAATTTGTATCACTGGTGGAGTACATTAATTATTTTCTGGTGTTTGAACTTTTTAATTGTTTTGAAGGAAAGTTGAACAACTTCAGTAGTCTTGTTATTATAAAATAATTTTGACTGTTCCAAAATCATGAAAGGTTCAATCTTTACATGCTTTTTAGTCTTGTTTTTTTTTTATCATTGCGTATCGAGATACGTATCGTATCGTGACCAGAATATCGAGATGCGTATCGTATCGTGACCTTCCTGTATCGTTGCAGCCCTAGATGGGACATGCGCTCCCTCCAAGCCCTAATAACTGCACCATCAGAAGAGCTCTCTACTATAAATTTTTGAAAATAATTGACAACTGTAACGGGTGGTAAATACCAGCATATGTTCAAAAGAAGATCAGACTGGGTGATGGGGAGCATGTTGTCTTCCTTCACAGAAAAATAATGCCGGAATGTGTGTTGACACTTGTGCGAACAAAATACCCAAATGGGATAAATGAGCCATATATGGGACACAAGTGGTGGCGAACTGACTTTGTTATTTTTCTCTTTGTATATATATATATATATATATTATCATTGATATTCTTTTAGACTAACATTTAGTCTCTGAAATCTTATATTACACAATATCCTTCTTGACTCTAAAAATAAAAAAAATTCCCTATGCTGATTTCAGAATAGAGCTAGCTTGAGCTGGCTAGACTTGCTTTTGTATGCATTTCTAGATTATTATTTTTTCATAAAATAAATATATTCCACGGTCATGGTGCAGGACTAATATTCTTTCAAAAACTGCAATTAATTTCTTTGGGGAAAATCAAAATTTTGTAAAGCATAACACAGTAATGAAACTCTTGGCATCATGTAACTGACTATGGCAATACAGTATCCTTATCAGACAAGTGATTGTGTTTTGTTTACATAAAGAGTGTAATTGCTCCTAAGAGGTCAAATGTGTGACTTGTGCTGTGTCTCAAAGTTGACAGGCCTTCCGTTCCCTCCTGGAGGAAAAAGTGGTCGCCTTCTGCCTAAGCAATTTCGGCTGACCTGTCCCCCTTCGGGACTCCTGTGTGTGAGTAGGCTACACATATCTATTGTGAGTTTGGTATTCACAGAATTTCTGTTTTTGTATTGATATGATTTCTATTTTCGTATATTGATATAATTTAATTTTTATCTTTGGCTGCTCTGTTTATATATACACATGCACAAAAGTTAAGCGCCACCATATTCATAGTCTCTTGATTTCACGTGTGGGAATCAGAAATACGAAATATGATGATGTATGACTGAATTAGGCTTCCATAGTTTCATGAACCCAAATTTGCCCAGATACCACAAGGAAAGCGTGCTTTACGTGTTGCTGCAGTTCCCCTACCCTATAAATACTGAAATTCAAGTTTCAGACACGTGGTTGCATTTTGCTCCTGTGTGAGATTCCCCTTGATTTAAACATATTTATTCACAAGGAGTGAACGGGATTGGGGGACAAGTTCTTCCAACTTAGAATGCCCTCTCCCTGGTATTTACAAAAAAATCGCAATTTCAAATTCAATATATATGCATAAAACATTAAACACTATAGATGAGAGAGAGAGAGAGAGAGAGAGAGAGAGAGAGAGAGAGAGAGAGAGAGAGGGAGGGAGAGAGAGAGATACATTGTTGAATGAACAGTTCTTTACACAAATCTTTTAATTGTGCAAATATAATGTTGTACTGCCTTAAATATAGCTTCATTTTCTGTAACAACGTCATCTGCATTGCCGTATAACAGTAAGTGTACATCAACAGGTATGTTATGAACAATATTTTTAAGGCTGCTTAACATAATTTCACGCTGATGACTAAACAATGGACATTCCATGAGATAATGATATGCATTTTCACATGTATTCGAACATGTACAGTTCGGGTGATCTCTTATACCAATTCTATATAAATCATAATTCAACTGACTGCACATGTATCTCAGTTTTGTGTGTAAGATATTATATTTTCTTTATCCATAAGCGAAGTACGCAGGTGACGTGGAGTGGTGCTTTTGTAACGAATTTTTAAAACAAGAAATCGTAGAATTTCGATCTGATAACGGAATAGAGTTCCACAATCGGATAGACGATGGGTAAAAGGATTCACACGAATGTCTTAGACTTGTGAGAGGAACACTGATGTTTTCAGAGTTTCTGAGACTGTATGAGTTTTTTTGCAGCAACGGTTTTGGGTGGAATATCTGTTAGATAGGAAGGGGCCATGTTATGATTAATTTTGAAGAAAAGACAAAGTTTACGTTTCTTTCTACGCTCAACTAAGGGTTCCCAACCGGTTTCGTAATATAATGAATGCCTTGGGGCATATTTAGGTAGATCAGTTACAATGCGTGCAGCTTCTAATTGTAATTGTTCTAATTTCTCACTTTGTCCTTCGGTGCAACCATCCCAAACCTCACATGCGTATTCAAAGTGTGGTCTTATGAACATTTTATATATATTGTTAATAGTATTTCTGTGAAGTAGATGTTTGAGTTTTCTCATTGAGTAAATCATCTTGGAAGTTGTTTTTATTATGGTATCTATATGACAAGACCATTTGCCGCTGGCTTCAAATATAACACCCAAGTGCTTATGACTGTTTACAGAGCTGATTTCTTTTCCGTTGAAATTAAGTTTTAGACCCCCATTGTTGTCTTTGCGAGAGAATAGAACCGATTTGGTCTTTTCGGGATTGTAAGTTATGAGCCAAAGTTGCGCCCATTCACTTAAGATTGCTAAATTTGTGCTTTTAAAAGGAACGTTCCAGTACACTGTTATCATTGGATGACATGCCAATTGATGTATCGTCGGCAAACAGTCTTGTCATACAGTCTAATTTATCAGCAATGTCATTTACATAAACAATAAAGAGTAAAGGACCAAGCACGGACCCCTGTTGCACGCCAGCCTTCATGTATCTTGGTTGGATATTTCCCCATTCACAAATACGCTTTGGCTACGATTACTTATGTAACTGGTAATCCATTTTAACAATTGGCCTTTTATACCATACCTCTCTAATTTGTACACAAGCCCACTGTGCCATACACGATCAAAGGCTTTTGATACATCACAGAATACAATACAATAGTTTTCTTTGTTATCTAACGCTGTACAAATTTGGTGGTAAAGTTCTATTAGTTGATGGACAGTTGAGTGACCAGCCTGAAACCCAGATTGGTACTTATACAACAATTTGTTCTCATGAAAGTAATTATATAAATGTTTGAACACTACTCTCTCAAACAATTTTCCTAAACAACTAATGAGTGATATCGGTCTATAATTAGAAACGATAGTGTGATCACCTTTCTTAAATAATGGCATAACGTTTGCTTTTTTCCACACTAATGGAAATATACTTGATTGTGGTGACATTGAACAGTCAACACAATGCTTCGCTTATAGAATATACAGTTTTCTTTAATAATTTATGACAAATTTTGTCCGGTCCGGAGGCTTTATTCAGGCTGTACATCCGCTTCGTCTAGAGCTAGCTTCGCCATTGTGTCTGTTTTTCATTTCTATGAATATCTATGTGAGAGGGGTTCCAACACAGCTCCAGCTGTTGCGCTTGGTCCGATAGTTTTGTATATTCGTATAGAATATTGATGACTGTGTTTGGCCTGGAGTTTGAGTTTCTGCCACGGATGGCTTGAAGTGCACATAGCGAGTCTAATAGGACGGCTGCCTTTGCTTCCGGAAGTTCAGGTATGAGTTTGAGTGCATGATGAATTGCCTCCAATTCAGCAGTGAACACTGACTGACCATCAGGCAGGCGAACCGAATGTGCATGGAGTTTGGAGCTGTGGATATGGATCCCGTAACCAGCACTTTTATTGATAGGATTCTTGGATCCATCAGTTAATATAGGCCCAGCTGTCCCGGGTAGTTTGAATTTTAGTAATAGCTACTGATCGTAGTAGGGTTGGGTTTTCCTTTTTAGTGACTTCTGATGTTAAAGCAGTGTCCACTTTGGGAGTTTTTAAAGTCCAGGGAGGGTGTAACCCTTTGTAGTGACTTTCTGGAGGCTGAACGTCATCACAATTGTGACTTCGGATGAGTTCTTGTACAAGTATCCCAGATGGCTTTAGAGAGGGATTTTTCCGAGCTAGGGCTTAATCTCGAGTGTTTTCGTCTTGACATATCTTTTTAACCAAAGGGTTTGATGTTCGTCCCCAGAACGATAATATTGCCTGCTCTCTTCTTAGTTTATACTTGTAGTGCTTCTATTGAAGTGCCTGTGGCCAGCATTAGGGCTTTGTATTGTATTCTGTCGAGGCGGCTCAAGACAGTATTTGATGCTGAGTGAAAGGCCTCACAACCATAGTCTATTTTTTATCTGATAGGTGGCTTGTAGAGATCCAGCTGAGTGTCCCTCGATGTGCCCCAAGATGTGCCTGAAATTGCCCCATAATACGTTCAGGTCTGTTTGACATCTGTTTTCCACACATTCTATATGTTTGCGCCAAGTGAGGTGTTGATCAAGGATCACCCCGAGAAATATTGCAGATTTTTCGAACATGATTGGTTTGCCCTTTATGGAGACACAGGGTATAATAGCATCTTTCCAACTGCATTTGAATAGAACTCCAACAGTGTTTTCACTTGAAATGGTAAACCCCCATTTATTGCACCATTGATCTACTTCATCCAGGGCTGACTGGAAGTTTCTTTCGGATTTGTGAAATATCTCTGTGCTTTACCTATATCGGCGAATTTAGAAGTTTGGGTAGGAGAGTTGACATGATCAAAAAGATCATTGATCATGATATTAAACAGGGTTGGGCTTATAATGCTGCCTTGTGGCGTGCCATTTTCCAGTGACATAGGATCAGATTGATTGTTCCCTATTTTAACTGATAGCGACCTGTCTTGCAGGAAGGTGTCTATGAAGTTTGCCATGTTCCCTTCTGCTCCATTTTGTGCTAGTTTTGTGAGGAGTCTGACATGCCATACCATGTCGAAGGCTTTGCTGAAGTCCAGAAATACCGCGGCTAGGTATTGTCTGTTTGATTGAGCTTTTTTTATTCCATTTTCCAGTCTTAGAACATAATCTAGACATGAGTGTCCCTTCCTGAAGCCGCTTTGGTCAGGTTTGATTTGGTTGTTACTTTCAAGGTGATGCATGAGCCTTTTTGTAACCATGGCTTCCATAGCTTTGCACGTGTTTGAGGTGAGTGAGATCGGTCGATAAGAATTTGGTAGGGCTTGGTCTTTACCTTGCTTTAGAAGCGGGAAAACTGCAGCATGTTTCCATGATTTTGGGATTCTCCTCAGGGAGTAAGCTTTTGGTTTGGTCAGGTAGGTTTTTTAATATCTCATAACTGGTTGTGTCAAGACCAGGTGCTGTGCCTTTTTTATAAGGCTTTCCACGTGTCTTGCTGATATGGGGCTGCATTGTAGATTGTCGTACACAATTATTATCTACTGTTGAATAGCCTACACTAAAAGTACCTTGATATTCAGATATTTTATTCGTAGCATGGACCGAAAATACAAATATCTTGTTAATATTAAAAGTAAATATTTTATTGAAGATTCATTACAGAGTTATCAATCTGTAATTATTGACATCATTGGCAACACCGATATTATGAAGCGTAACTAAAATACCTGTGAAATTGTGCTTGTGAAACCATTATTTGTAATAATCGTCCGATACTGTTGCTGTTTGCAAAGAAACTAGTGAAATACAAAAAAAACAGTCAGCAATATTACTAATACTTTCAACATAATTTGTACAAATTTTCTCACAGCCCAGAAGGTCTTTGACTGACATTAGTTTATATAGACACTGCCTAGTAAGGCGTATACAAGTAAAGTAGTACAGTAAAATTATTTCAGAACCATCTGACTACATTTCCATCTATTAATTATAGGCCCGTCAAGGGTGGATGCAGACAGACAGGCTTTAGACAGCTCTTTCACTGTGGTGTAAGCCTTTCATGAATAAAATACACTATCGGATTGTGGGCTCACTAAGAAGTCAGCGTGACATTAGCTGCATGTTTTGTAGTGGTAATTACGTGTTGTTGATATGCATGTCAAACCAGCTATCCACTTGGTGTCTAAACTCTCTGAGATGTTAAAGGTGAGTCGTAACGGATTGCCTTGTTACATAGACGTAGTCGTAGGTGGGGCTAGGTGGTGGGGCTAGGGGGGTGGGGCTAGGGGGAGTTGGGATACACGTCATCGGGCAATATGAAACACAGGCAGTCAGGCAACGCACTGTCCCGCCACATTATCCTAGATTCCTGGATATGTTTGATACCCTGGAATCCCCACGGTGTGCGATAGTGCTGAATACACTGGTACAAACGAGGTTGTTAACATGTAACTAGGTTGGGCAATACAAACATACACTGGAGACACTGATTCGGGACACAGTTTTGTTATGTGAAGTTTCGGCATGGCAGGCATTTCCTGCAGCCATTACGCCCTTTGAACAACACACGTGTTCGGGTTAAGCGGAAGCGTTACCACAGCTGTAAATTGGGTTTCATACGATTGTGGATTGTCGTGTACACAGCATAGTGTACATGTAAATATACACAGTATTGGGTGCAAGTAAAAATAGACAGTATATAGGCCAGGAGAAATAGAGTTTGACCCTAAGCAAATTGCAACAGAAATAAATCAAGCTGTTTTGTACTCAGTCAACACATAGTGAACACTATACTAAAAGTCTTCGTGAATCCATCGAGGGGAAATATTTTAATTCGACTCTAATTATATAAGTAATTAATATACTCTTTAAAAAATATGAATTTTTTTTGTTGAAATGTATTCAGCTTGGGACATATCATTTTAAAGCTTTTGACAAAACAGTATACTTTATTTCATCACATGAAGGATGCCTCTCATTGTTGACCTCCACTGACTTAATGTCCTGCTTGGAGAGCGGAAGGTCCAGGGTTCGATCCCGGGCCGCGTCATACAAAAAGACGTTAAAAGATTGTACTTGTTGTTACCCTGTCTGGCGCTCGGCATTAAGGGGCTAAAACAAGGACTGGTCGGCTCGGAGTCAGTATACTGTGTCTGAGTGGGGTATTCATGTTAAACTGCGGCATGGTATCTCAGTGAGCTAGCACTATAAATCGGCATCAGTCCGGACTAGTACAAGCAGCCAAACACACACATACACGTGCATGCACGTCGCTATATAAGTGCAATAATCTTGGACGCGACGTTAAACCCAATTTCACCTCACCTGCTTTATAAGCTTGGCTGCTGTTTGGGCAATCTGGAGTTTTTCTTTCTCAATGTCTTTCTTTTTGGGTTGCTGGTAGAAGTCATGAAGAATGGACGAGGCCGTACTTGTAAATGTTACAACATTATGTTTTCCAATGATATCAGTTATGTTCATGCAAACGCTTCTTCACATAGGGATGGCTGTATGCTTCAACATCTAAGATATCCTCAATGTAATTCACCAAGTCAGTAATAGAAATCTGTTCATCATCATTTTCCTCAAGGAAGCTTGCTACAGATTCAAAAGCTGCTGCCCTTTCAAAATCTTCTGGTCGTCCCTGTTTAGACTTCTTGGGAGGGTCTTCAGTTTTGTCAATTTGAGACAGTATAGAGTGCAGGTAAAGATACACAGCATAGATTTTGAGATAAAGATACACAGTATAGAATGAAGGAAAAGATACACAGTATAGAGTGCAGGAAAAGATACATTTTAGAGTGAAGGAAGGATACACAATATAGAGTGCAGGTAAAGATACACAGTATAGAATGCAGGTAAAGATACACAGTATAGAATGAAGGTAAAGATACACAGTATAGAGTGCAGGTAAAGATACACAGTATAGAGTGCAGGTAAAGATACACAGTATAGAGTGCAGGTAAAGATACACAGTATAGAGTGCAGGTAAAGATACACAGCATAGATTTTGAGATAAAGATACACAGTATAGAGTGCAGGTAAAGATACACAGTATAGAAAGAAGGAAAAGATACACAGTATAGAGTGCAGGAAAAGATACAGTATAGAGTGAAGGAAGAGTACACAATATAGAGTGCAGGTAAAGATACACAGTATAGAGTGCAGGTAAAGATACACAGTACAGAGTGCAGGTAAAGATACACAGTATAGAGTGCAGGTAAAGATACACAGTATAGAGTGCAGGTAAAGATACACAGTATAGAGTGCAGGTAAAGATACACGGTATAGAGTGCAGGTAAAGATACACAGTATAGAGTGCAGGTAAAGATACACAGTATAGAGTGCAGGTAAAGATACACAGTACAGAGTGCAGGTAAAGATACACAGTATAGAGTGCAGGTAAAGATACACAGTATAGAGTGAAGGTAAAGATACACAGTATAGAGTGCAGGTAAAGATACACAGTATAGAGTGCAGGTAAAGATACACTGTATAGAGTGCAGGAAAAGATACACAGTACAGAGTGCAGGTAAAGATACACAGTATAGAGTGCAGGTAAAGATACACAGTACAGAGTGCACGTTAAGATACACAGTATAGAGTGCAGGTAAAGATACACAGCATAGAATGCAGGTAAAGATACACAGTATAGAATGAAGGTAAAGATACACAGTATAGAGTGCAGGTAAAGATACACAGTACAGAGTGCAGGTAAAGATACACAGTATAGAGTACAGGTAAAGATACACAGTATAGAGTGCAGGTAAAGATACACAGTATAGAGTGCAGGTAAAGATACACAGCATAGAGTGCAGGTAAAGATACACTGTATAGAGTGCAGGAAAAGATACATAGTACAGAGTGCAGGTAAAGATACACAGTATAGAGTGCAGGTAAAGATACACAGTACAGAGTGCACGTTAAGATACACAGTATAGAGTGCAGGTAAAGATACACAGCATAGAATGCAGGTAAAGATACACAGTATAGAGTGCAGGTAAAGATACACGGTATAGAGTGCAGGTAAAGATACACAGTATAGAGTGCAGGTAAAGATACACAGTATAGAGTGCAGGTAAAGATACACAGTACAGAGTGCAGGTAAAGATACACAGTATAGAGTGCAGGTAAAGATACACAGTATAGAGTGAAGGTAAAGATACACTGTATAGAGTGCAGGTAAAGATACACAGTATAGAGTGCAGGTAAAGATACACTGTATAGAGTGCAGGAAAAGATACACAGTACAGAGTGCAGGTAAAGATACACAGTATAGAGTGCAGGTAAAGATACACAGTACAGAGTGCACGTTAAGATACACAGTATAGAGTGCAGGTAAAGATACACAGCATAGAATGCAGGTAAAGATACACAGTATAGAATGAAGGTAAAGATACACAGTATAGAGTGCAGGTAAAGATACACAGTACAGAGTGCAGGTAAAGATACACAGTATAGAGTGCAGGTAAAGATACACAGTATAGAGTGAAGGTAAAGATACACAGTATAGAGTGCAGGTAAAGATACACAGCATAGAGTGCAGGTAAAGATACACTGTATAGAGTGCAGGAAAAGATACACAGTACAGAGTGCAGGTAAAGATACACAGTATAGAGTGCAGGAAAAGATACACAGTACAGAGTACAGGTAAAGATACACAGTATAGAGTGCAGGTAAAGATACACAGTACAGAGTGCACGTTAAGATACACAGTATAGAGTGCAGGTAAAGATACACAGTATAGAGTGCAGGTAAAGATACACAGTACAGAGTGCACGTTAAGATACACAGTATAGAGTGCAGGTAAAGATACACAGTATAGAGTGCAGGAAAAGATACACAGTACAGAGTGCAGGTAAAGATACACAGTATAGAGTGCAGGTAAAGATACACAGTACAGAGTGCACGTTAAGATACACAGTATAGAGTGCAGGTAAAGATACACAGTATAGAGTGCAGGTAAAGATACACAGTACAGAGTGCACGTTAAGATACACAGTATAGAGTGCAGGTAAAGATACACAGTATAGAGTGCAGGTAAAGATACACAGTATAGAGTGCAGGTAAAGATACACAGTATAGAGTGCAGGTGAAGATACACAGTACAGAGTGCACGTTAAGATACACAGTATAGAGTGCAGGTAAAGATACACAGTATAGAGTGCAGGTAAAGATACACAGCATAGAATGCAGGTAAAGCTACACTGGTTAGCTGAATATCTTCTCCGCACACATGTGTTCCCAAATCTGGTTTGGTTTTGTTTCCGGACATACTCTAGTTTACCCCCTCCTCTCCCGTCCCCCTTTTTCCCCGTTCTATATTGAAGTGCTTAAAATAGCTCACCAATGTAGGTCGATGCTGCCTGGTACCGTGAAACTGGAGACTTAGCCAGTCGTGCAATAGCAGAGATTCCCTGTACACAATATGTAGACTGGTATTTCATCTTGAATACGATACATCGATGCACTTATGACACACTCAAGTAATATATAACACGCATTTTTTTGGATTTCCCTATATATCTGTGAAACATCCATTAAGTAGCTTTTTACCAGTTTCAGCAGAGACCACATAATACATCTATTATATGGTCTCTGGTTTCAGCAGAAGATGGTTATAAATGTGGATATTTGTTTTGTTTTTGAATAACCACAGCGTCACGTGGTACCGGCTATCCCATAGTTTAGGGCGAATTGACTTTCATCAAATGGTACATGTTAACCAGATAAAATAAACGAAGAATTGCTCGTTAAATGCTCGTATTGCTCGTAAGTCAGTGAGTGAGTGAGTTGGGTTTAACGCCGCTTTTAACATTATTCGTGGCAGCTTAATGTTGGAGGAAAGCCAAAAGTTATGCAGGTCTCAGACGTTTACCACTTCGGTGAAACCCACGAGCACGGGTTTGGTGCTGACAAACCTAAAAACATAATTGGGGCGAATCGCGATTCGGACCCATAATCATAGGTTCCTGGCGTCGTAATAATAATAATAATAATAATAATGATGATGATGATGATGATGATGATGATGATTATTATTATTATTGTTATTGTTGTTGTTGTTGTTGTTATTATTATTATTATTATTATTATTATAAAAATCTGGAGTTCAGAGCTGACCGCTAGCAACAAAGTCAAAGCCACAAATACTTATGCTGTGCCCGTCCTTTCGTATTCTTTTGGTGTTGTTGATTGGACGAAACAAGAAATTCAGGGTATTGACACCCTCACAAGAAGAATCCTGTTAGACAATAGATCCCACCACCCTTGCTCTTCCCTCAGTCGCTTATATTTACCAGTCATTGTGGGAGGACGTGATTTGATTAACGTTGGGGTTCTTCGTGATAGAATTGTTTTGTGCACTTTTGCACACATTTCTTGTCTGATGATCCTCTTGTGAAGCATGTCAAGACTCATGATGAAAACAAGGCATTCCGCAGATTTCTAAAACGAGCCAAGGATGTGGGACATACTCTCATATGTCGGTGTTGATTTTGTTGATGGTTCTCTACTGCTGGGCGGTACAGAAATGAGTGTCAACCAAGCGAAGTGCCATATCAAGTCGGCCCAGACTCAGTTTTTAAAGGAGAGGCTATCTGAACGACCGCTGCATCAAGTTTATGTGCAGTGTGTTGGGAAGAACAGCAATCCTGCAGAGTCCTTTGCTTGGATGAAGTCGTCTGGGCTGAAAAGTGAAACAGAAGGCTTTCTGTTTGCTGCTCAGGACCAGTCACTTCCCACTCGAAACCATCAATGTGTGATTTTGCATCAAAATGTAAATATGAAATGTAGATTATGTAATGAATTTAATGAGACTGTCAGACACATTGTCAGTGGATGCCCAGCTTTGACACAAACACAGAATCTTAAACGACATCATGGTGTAGCTCGATCATGTTATTATCGTCTTCGCCATGCTTGTGGTTTTGACAAAGAGGTCCACCCAGGGTACGACCCAGAATATGTAGAGGGCGTCATGGGAAATGATAAATACAAAATTCTTTGGAATAGGCCCATTTACAGCCTCAGACGTATCCAGGCCAACAAACCTGATCTTGTCCTTTTTGATAAATCCAATGAAATCATTTATATCACTGAATTTTCTGTCCCCTTTGACCCTTATGTTGTGTGCAGTTTGATATCTAAATTGAAATTAATAAGATAATGTATGTTTTACGAGTAAGTAAGCAAGCACTTACAGTCAACCGTTAAACGTTTGCCAGGCTGTACATCAGTGTAACAAAGTACTTAATGTACCGAATAGTCCTTTAACAACCTCCCCAAGGCTAGACGTGTGTTTGTTATCGGTCCACAAAGAAGTCAATATTTTCAGTGCGTGGAAGAACTCGGTTATCACACATGTAGGCAGAACGCGGTGCTCGCTGTCGTGTCCAACACTCTCTTTCACACAACAAACAGTCCACAGCGCCGTCAGCCGGGCGACACAGTCTACTCGCAAACAACGAGTTGTAAAATTTGAATTTGCAACAGAATACCATTGTCTTATTTCTCTTCGTTAACAGTGCAGTGGGCCGTGTCAGTTGTTGAAAACTTCAAAACGTCTTGGTATACACCTACGGAGAAGGATGTCATCGGCGGTCAACTTCCCCAGCCTCATCACCAAGAAGAGGAATAAGGAGGAACTGAGTAGGGATGACATCGAAGCCTTCGTCAACGGCATCGCTGACGAAAGCGTGCAGGACTCCCAGATCGGTAGGTAGGGGCTTTAGGGAGATTGTACGTGTTGGCGAAGGCGGCTGCGCAGCCATTGTACCATTCATGCAATACTTGTGTACATAGAGTGCATGTGGGGTTCAGGCATTTTAGTTATAAGGTTTGATCAAACATCCACGTGTACGGTGTGTCATTCATACCAGGTACTATTATTGGCCATTTATTTACATATTGCATACTGTGGTACTGCTGTAGTCGGTCATATATTCAGTTATGCAATATCTGCCTTGACATATATATCTGGTACTGCTGTAGATGGTTGTATATTCAGTTATGCAATATATGCCTTGACATATACATGTATATCTGGTACTGCTGTAGATGGTTGTGTTTTCAGTTATGCAATATCTGCCTTGACATATAAGGTACTACTGTTTTTGGTCACATATTAAGTCATGCAATATATGCCTTGACATATAAGGTACTGCTGTTTTTGGTCATATATTCAGTCATGCAATATATGCCTTGACATATAAGGTACTGCTGTTTTTGGTCATATATTCAGTTATGCAATATGTGCTTTGACATATATATGAGGTACTGCTGTAGTTGGTCATATATTCAGTTATGCAATATGTGCCTTAATATATAAGGTACTGCTGTAGTTCGTCATATATTCAGTTATGCAATATCTGCCTTGACATATAAGGTACTGCTGTAGTTGGTCATATATTCAGTTATGCAATATGTGCCTTGACATATATATGAGGTATTGCTGTAGTTGGTCATATATTCAGTTATGCAATATGTGCCTTGACATATAAGGTACTGCTGTAGTTGGTCATATATTCAGTTATGCAATATGTGCCTTGACATATAAGGTACTGCTGTAGTTGGTCATATATTCAGTTATGCAATATGTGCCTTGACATATATATGAGGTATTGCTGTAGTTGGTCATATATTCAGTTATGCAATATGTGCCTTGACATATAAAGTACTGCTGTAGTTGGTCATATATTCAGTTATGTAATATGTGCCTTGACATATATATCAGGTACTGCTGTAGTTGGTCATATATTCAGTTATGCAATATGTGCCTTGATATATAAGGTACTGCTGTAGATTGTTGTATATTCAGTTATGCAATACATGCAATGACAAACATTAATTTTTTATGTCAATAATTATAGATATACAGAGGCTAACCCAGTCCTTTCATGACATACAACGTCTGTTTCATTGAGAGTATGTATACATATTTTCGAGAATCAATCATTAAAGAATTCATCTATCCATTTTCACGAACAGGCAAAGAAACTGTAAAAGAAAGGATACACCTATGTTTGATGGTGGCTAAAAATTAAAAAAACCAAGAAATGGTTATTCGTCATTAACGTCTTTAATACGAGTATCACATCACATGCATCCTGTCAATGCCTATCTCACAACATGTGACGTGCATATGACGGTCCTCAAGGAACAAGGGGGTCGCAATTTCACAGTACACGTTAATGTTTACTTTTACCCTGTAGTTTACCGCACACATCTAGTTAGATCTAGCTCTTTTTGACTGGGCCTGGATAGAAAGTAGTGACAATTCATTAACGTATTTCCCTGGTCTAGCCCGTATCCAGCCCGTATCTACCCGTATTTGCATCTTCTATCGTTGTGCATTGCATGTGTTTCGTGTGTCCATTAAATAAACATGGCGTTGGTCTAGGTAGCACGTCACAGGTGCATATGAAACACCAACATTTTTCACAAACCGTTTTGGCACCTGGACATATAATCTCGAAGGAAACACACCGTATCACAAGTAAGGATTAAAAATATGGATGAGCAACTTCTTTATCACATTACGGTACGACGTTTCATCCTATATATCTTATCCTTACAAAGTACTCCAACTGCCAAATGCTTCTCAAAGACACCGTATACATTTCTCATCGCTTTTTTCAATTTACTTCTACTTCATCAACGGTAAATTATCAGCGAGGAGCCTTCTTGTAAGGATATGTGTCTGAAGTTTTATTGCAATGGCAACACTTTTTGTATACTCTCGGTGGAACGCCGCTTCACCTTCTCGTCAAGCAGAGGTTCTTATGATATCATAATAACAAAATATTGTATATATTTAAAAATACTCTTTTCAACAACGACTTTTAATTCTCCAGCCGATATTTGAAATGACAAGGCCAGGAAATCATTTTACTATGAATGTGTGAGAGAGTAAGATATCGGTTTGATTTGATGAAATAATCGTCATGGTGAAGTATAACTATAATTTCCTCTTGATATTACAAGCCAAACTATGTCCAGGTCGTTGTTGTGACTTCCATCTGTTACAATCGTCACACAACTGGCGACATCTGAGCCAGTGTTTTGTCATCTGCTTCATGACGATATAATACGGTCACCCAAAGTCACACAAGGTCACACGGGGAAATTAACCTCTATCTACACACATGTGTTAACAAAAGGAATAGATTTCAGTTGGTAACGGTCAATATTACACAGCCACAAGATCGGAATCTTTAACGCATGTCTTACTTCGCAGAACAAGAGGGATATATATGAGTTGTTAATTGTTGATAATACTGATATCAACTGATTAATGTCTATTGTATAACCCTAAATATATTAGGCGTAATCCTGTTTAAACAACACTCCTTTACAACCCCCTACGTATCTTCTATGTTAAATAAGGTCACACGTCAGCCGGTATTGACCAGACCAGATGGCCGACATCACAAACAATGTTCCCAGTAGCAGGAAATCTATTAGTAATAAATATACACACCTGGGCCCACTTGCACAAAGCGATCTTAACGCTAAGACTATCGTAAGCCTATAAAGTATGGGATCATCTTAGCGCTAAGATTGCTTTGAGCAAGTGGGCCCTGGAGAATAGTAAAGCACGGCTTTCTCTATATGTCCAAGTAAAATAATCATTTTGTAAAAGAAATCCTGTCCTGTTTGCAATTATCGTCCTCCCTGGTAATAGTGATGACTTTCGTCGAGCGGAAAATATGGCATTATAAACAGTGTGGCATTATAACTAGGAAGTGAAACTTTATCTTTAATACTGACATGATATGTAGAACATTAACTAAGAAAAAAACCCACATCCATTCAACCCAAACTATTTATTCAAACGGGACTTCATAAAATACTTTACCAACCGCGCGCGCGTGTGTGTGTGTGTGCGTGCGTGCGTGCGTGCGTGCGTGTGTGTGCATGCAATGTTTGTTGCCATGTGCCCCTATGGTATTAGGGCAGTGTATGTTGGCAAATAAAAAACGTCAATGGCTTGGAGGAATTATATGCTCCTCTGGTACACCTATCTGCTCCTTGTTTGCTTGGCTGTGTGTACAATGTAGGTTGTCATACCGGTACACAGTCTATGTCGCTTGGTTATTCCGCCTATCGTCATTTGAATTACATAAAAAAATCAAGGTCGTGATTATGTAGCGGCCATAACATTTCCGAATCCAGTGATGGCATTCGAACCAAGGACCTTCTGATCCGAGGTCGGGCGCCTTGTCCACATGACCAAAGAGGTTAACCCCGTCAGCTTGCTGACAAGGTAAGGATGTCATCTGTGGGATGACTCCACGCCCTGCTACAATTAGGTTGGCGAATACCAGACACCGCGCGCCGGCAGCCAGTTCTCGGAAAGCGTTTTGTACCGGTTTGATATCTGCTTCTCGGAAAACATTTTCCAAATAAGGAAATGTCATGACGAAATTACATAGTTATTACATCACACCCATGATTCAATCGCCCTGGTTCCCTACTCTTATATTCAGTTCAAGGTGGACACTTGTTGGTACGAGGGTTGATTGATAAGTTCTCAGCTTTACATAGAAGGATTAACGTAATACTAACTTTTTTGTTTTGGCGATTACAGGGGGTCATAGAGGTACAGCCACAAAAACGTGGGTCAATCGAGCAAATTGTTTGACTGTGCCAAGTCAGTAAAACAAGCAGGGGTCTGTGGCCTTTGAAAAATGGACAAACTTTGGGAACGTGCAGTGATAACGAACTTGCTGAGAAAGGGCTTAATACCAAAGGCCATCCTAGGCGAGAGGAGTACAACAATAGGGTAGGATGCCCCGCCCTAGGGAACGGTAAAGAAGTTGGCAGCACAGTTCCAGCCTGGCCAGAAGCCTTGTCATGGCTACATTCGTCACGTGAGGCTCTGAACTCCTTCAACAGAGCCTTGTCATGGCTACATTCCACAAGTGGAGCTCTGAACTCCTTCAACAGAGCCTTGTCATAGCTACATTCCACAAGTGGAGCTCTGAACTCCTTCAACAAAGCCTTGTCATAGCTACATTCCACAAGTTGAGCTCTGAACTCCTTCAACAGAGCCTTGTCATAGCTACATTCGTCACGTGAGGCTCTGAACTCCTTCAACAGAGCCTTGTCATGACTACATTCCACACGTGGAGCTCTGAACTCCTTCAACAGAACCTTGTCATGACTACATTCCACACGTGGAGCTCTGAACTCCTTCAACAGAGCCTTGTCATAGCTACATTCCACACGTGAAGCTCTGAACTCCTTCAACAGAGCCTTGTCATAGCTACATTCCACACGTGAAGCTCTGAACTCCTTCAACAGAGCCTTGTCATAGCTACATTCCACACGTTGAGCTCTGAACTCCTTCAACAGAGCCTTGCCATAGCTACATTCCACAAGTGGAGCTCTGAACTCCTCTAACAGGGCCTTATCATGGCTACATTCCACAAGTGCAGCTCTGAACTCCTTCAACAGAGCCTTGTCATGGCTACATTCCACAAGTGCAGCTCTGAAGTCCTTCAACAGAGCCTTGTCATGGCTACATTCCACACGTGGAGCTCTGAACTCCTTCAACAGAGCCTTGTCATGGCTACATTCCACACGTGAGGCTCTGAACTTCAACAGAGCCTTGTCATAGCTACATTCCACACGTTGAGCTCTCAACTCCTTCAACAGAGCCTTGTCATGGCTACATTCCACAAATGAAGCTCTGAACTCCTTCAACAGAGCCTTTTCATGGCTACATTCCACACGTGGAGCTCTGAACTCCTTCAACAGAGCCTTGTCATGGCTACATTCCACACGTGGAGCTCTGAACTCCTTCAACAGAGCCTTGTCATGGCTACATTCCACACGTGAAGCTCTGAACTCCTTCAACAGAGCCTTGTCATAGCTACATTCCACACGTGGAGCTCTGAACGCCTTCAACAGAGCCTTGTCATAGCTACATTCCACACGTGAAGCTCTGAACTCCTTCAACAGAGCCTTGTCATGGCTACATTCCACACGTGGAGCTCTGAACGCCTTCAACAGAGCCTTGTCATGGCTACATTCCACACGTGAAGCTCTGAACTCCTTCAACAGAGCCTTGTCATGGCTACATTCCACACGTGGAGCTCTGAACGCCTTCAACAGAGCCTTGTCATGGCTACATTCCACACGTGAAGCTCTGAACTCCTTCAACAGAGCCTTGTCATAGCTACATTCCACACGTGGACCTCTGAACTCCTTCAACAGAGCCTTGTCATAGCTACATTCCACACGTGGAGCTCTGAACTCCTTCAACAGAGCCCTGTCATAGCTACATTCCACACGTGGAGCTCTGAACTCCTTCAACAGAGCCTTGTCATAGCTACATTCCACACGTGGAGCTCTGAACTCCTTCAATAGAGCCCTGTCATAGCTACATTCCACACGTGAAGCTCTGAACTCCTTCAACAAAGCCTTGTCATGGCTACATTCCACACGTGGAGCTCTGAACTCCTTCAACAGAGCCTTGTCATAGCTACATTCCACACGTGGAGCTCTGAACCCCTTCAACAGAGCCTTGTCATAGCTACATTCCACACGTGGAGCTCTAAACTCCTTCAACAGAGCCTTGCCATGGCTACATTCCACAGGTGGAGCTCTGAACTGCTCTAACAGAGCCTTATCATGGCTACATTCCATAGGTGGAGCTCTGAACTCCTTCAACAGAGCCTTGTCATGACTACATTCCACACGTGGAGCTCTGAACTCCTTCAACAGAGCCTTGTCATGGCTACATTCCACACGTGAGGCTCTGAACTTCATCAGAGCCTTGTCATAGCTACATTCCACACGTTGAGCTCTGAACTCCTTCAACAGAGCCTTGTCATGGCTACATTCCACAAATGAAGCCCTGAACTCCTTCAACAGAGCCTTGTCATGGCTAAATTCTACAAATGAAGCTCTGAACTCCTTCAACAGAGCCTTGTCATGGCTACATTCCACACGTGGAGCTCTGAACTCCTTCAACAGAGCCTTGTCATAGCTACATTCCACACGTGAAGCTCTGAACTCCTTCAACAGAGCCTTGTCATGGCTACATTCCACACGTGGAGCTCTGAACTCCTTCAACAGAGCCTTGTCATAGCTACATTCCACACGTGGAGCTCTGAACTCCTTCAACAGAGCCTTGTCATGGCTACATTCCACACGTGGAGCTGTGAACTCCTTCAACAGAGCCTTGTCATGGCTACATTCCACAAGTGGAGCTCTGAACTCCTTCAACAGAGCCTTGTCATAGCTACATTCCACAAATGAAGCCATGAACTCCTTCAACAGAGCCTTGTCATGGCTACATTCCACACGTGGAGCTCTGAACTCCTTCAACAGAGCCTTGTCATGGCTACATTCCACACGTGAAGCTCTGAACTCCTTCAACAGAGCCTTGTCATGGCTACATTCCACACGTGGAGCTCTGAACTCCTTCAACAGAGCCTTGTCATAGCTACATTCCACACGTGAAGCTCTGAACTCCTTCAACAGAGCCTTGTCATAGCTACATTCCACACGTGAAGCTCTGAACTCCTTCAACAGAGCCTTGTCATGGCTACATTCCACACGTGAAGCTCTGAACTCCTTCAACAGAGCCTTGTCATAGCTACATTCCACACGTGGAGCTCTGAACTCCTTCAACAGAGCCTTGTCATGATTACATTCCACACGTGAAGCTCTGAACTCCTTCAACAGAGCCTTGTCATGGCTACATTCCACAAATGAAGCCCTGAACTCCTTCAACAGAGCCTTGTCATAGCTACATTCCACACGTGAACTCTGAACTCCTTCAACAGAGCCTTGCCATGGCTACATTCCACAAGTGGAGCTCTGAACTCCTCTAACAGAGCCTTATCATGGCTACATTCCATAGGTGGAGCTCTGAACTCCTTCAACAGAGCCTTGTCATGGCTACATTCCACACGTGGAGCTCTGAACTCCTTCAACAGAGCCTTGTCATGGCTACATTCCACACGTGAGGCTCTGAACTTCAACAGAGCCTTGTCATGGCTACATTCCACACGTGGAGCTCTGAACTCCTTCAACAGAGCCTTGTCATGGCTACATTCCACACGTGGAGCTCTGAACTCCTTCAACAGAGCCTTGTCATAGCTACATTCCACAAATGAAGCCATGAACTCCTTCAACAGAGCCTTCTCATGGCTACATTCCACACGTGGAGCTCTGAACTCCTTCAACAGAGCCTTGTCATGGCTACATTCCACACGTGGAGCTCTGAACTCCTTCAACAGAGCCTTGTCATAGCTACATTCCACACGTGGAGCTCTGAACCCCTTCAACAGAGCCTTGTCATAGCTACATTCCACACGTGGAGCTCTAAACTCCTTCAACAGAGCCTTGCCATGGCTACATTCCACAGGTGGAGCTCTGAACTGCTCTAACAGAGCCTTATCATGGCTACATTCCATAGGTGGAGCTCTGAACTCCTTCAACAGAGCCTTGTCATGGCTACATTCCACACGTGGAGCTCTGAACTCCTTCAACAGAGCCTTGTCATGGCTACATTCCACACGTGAGGCTCTGAACTTCAACAGAGCCTTGTCATAGCTACATTCCGCACGTTGAGCTCTGAACTCCTTCAACAGAGCCTTGTCATGGCTACATTCCACAAATGAAGCCCTGAACTCCTTCAACAGAGCCTTGTCATGGCTAAATTCTACAAATGAAGCTCTGAACTCCTTCAACAGAGCCTTGTCATGGCTACATTCCACACGTGGAGCTCTGAACTCCTTCAACAGAGCCTTGTCATAGCTACATTCCACAGGTGAAGCTCTGAACTCCTTCAACAGAGCCTTGTCATGGCTACATTCCACACGTGGAGCTCTGAACTCCTTCAACCGAGCCTTGTCATAGCTACATTCCACACGTGGAGCTCTGAACTCCTTCAACAGAGCCTTGTCATGGCTACATTCCACACGTGGAGCTGTGAACTCCTTCAACAGAGCCTTGTCATGGCTACATTCCACAAGTGGAGCTCTGAACTCCTTCAACAGAGCCTTGTCATAGCTACATTCCACAAATGAAGCCATGAACTCCTTCAACAGAGCCTTGTCATGGCTACATTCCACACGTGGAGCTCTGAACTCCTTCAACAGAGCCTTGTCATAGCTACATTCCACACGTGAAGCTCTGAACTCCTTCAACAGAGCCTTGTCATGGCTACATTCCACACGTGAAGCTCTGAACTCCTTCAACAGAGCCTTGTCATGGCTACATTCCACACGTGGAGCTCTGAACTCCTTCAACAGAGCCTTCTCATAGCTACATTCCACACGTGAAGCTCTGAACTCCTTCAACAGAGCCTTGTCATGGCTACATTCCACACGTGGAGCTCTGAACTCCTTCAACAGAGCCTTGTCATGGCTACATTCCACACGTGAAGCTCTGAACTCCTTCAACAGAGCCTTGTCATAGCTACATTCCACACGTGGAGCTCTGAACTCCTTCAACAGAGCCTTGTCATGACTACATTCCACACGTGAAGCTCTGAACTCCTTCAACAGAGCCTTGTCATGGCTACATTCCACACGTGGAGGTCTGAACTCCTTCAACAGAGCCTTGTCATAGCTACATTCCACACGTGAACTCTGAACTCCTTCAACAGAGCCTTGTCATAGCTACATTCCACACGTGGAGCTCTGAACTCCTTCAACAGAGCCTTGTCATGACTACATTCCACACGTGAAGCTCTGAACTCCTTCAACAGAGCCTTGTCATGGCTACATTCCACACGTGGAGGTCTGAACTCCTTCAACAGAGCCTTGTCATAGCTACATTCCACACGTGAACTCTGAACTCCTTCAACAGAGCCTTGTCATGGCTACATTCCACACGTGAAGCTCTGAACTCCTTCAACAGAGCCTTGTCATGGCTACATTCCACACGTGAAGCTCTGAACTCCTTCAACAGAGCCTTGTCATAGCTACATTCCACACGTGAACTCTGAACTCCTTCAACAGAGCCTTGTCATAGCTACATTCCACACGTGGAGCTCTGAACTCCTTCAACAGAGCCTTGTCATGGCTTCATTCCACAAATGAAGCCCTGAACTCCTTCAACAGAGCCTTGTCATGGCTACATTCCACACGTGGAGCTCTGAACTCCTTCAACAGAGCCTTGACATAGCTACATTCCACACGTGGAGCTCTGAACTCCTTCAACAGAGCCTTGCCATGGCTACATTCCACAAATGGAGCTCTGAACTCCTCTAACTGGGCCTTGTCATGGCTACATTCCACAGGTGGAGCTCTGAACTCCTTCAACAGAGCCTTGTCATGGCTACATTCCACAAATGAAGCCCTGAACTCCTTCAACAGAGCCTTGTCATGGCTACATTCCACACGTGAAGCTCTGAACTCCTTCAACAGAGCCTTGTCATGGCTACATTCCACACGTGAAGCTCTGAACTCCTTCAACAGAGCCTTGTCATGGCTACATTCCACACGTGAAGCTCTGAACTCCTTCAACAGAGCCTTATCAGCTACATTCCACACGTGAAGCTCTGAACTCCTTCAACAGAGCCTTGTCATGGCTACATTCTACAAATGAAGCCCTGAACTCCTTCAACAGAGCCTTGTCATGGCTACATTCCACACGTGGAGGTCTGAACTCCTTCAACAGAGCCTTGTCATGGCTACATTCCACAGGTGGAGCTCTGAACTCCTTCAACAGAGCCTTGTCATAGCTACATTCCACAAATGAAGCCCTGAACTCCTTCAACAGAGCCTTGTCATGGCTACATTCCACACGTGAAGCTCTGAACTCCTTCAACAGAGCCTTGTCATGGCTACATTCCACACGTGAAGCTCTGAACTCCTTCAACAGAGCCTTGTCATGGCTACATTCCACACGTGAGGCTCTGAACTTCAACAGAGCCTTGTCATAGCTACATTCCGCACGTTGAGCTCTG